>NC_057814.1:611508574-611702502 GCF_018294505.1 Triticum aestivum
AGGGTTTAGGGGTTTCATATAGTGTTAGATAGCTAATAGAGAGAAGTGACCTCTCTTGCTTCGTGCTTGGTCGACGCTAGCTACTACATATAGAGAGAACTCGACGGTAGCTAGTAAGCAAATGAAGAAACCCATTAATTACACAAGATCGTCATGAACATATATAGAGAGAAGTGACCTCTCTTTCTCCGTGCTTGGTCGAACAACAAGTTTTCGTATATCTATCCGACGCTACTACATATATACAATATAACATCCCTGACATCATCAAGCGCCAAACTCCCATTGAATTTGCGATGGTATTCTCCCTTTTCATGTATGATGTGTGTTGAGGATATAACCATTAGAGTCACCCGCCCAGGAGGGGCCGGGTTACGTCATAATGGTCATCACGCGAAGCCCAGCACCAAACTTGAAGACGGCGGGTCAATCATGGGCTTAAGACCCGGAGATGGCTTAAGGCCCGTAGTGTTAACCGCCGTAGGGGTGAAACTTGTAGTGTAAGGTAAGAATAGTTAAGAGTCCGAGACGGACACTGTTATGAGCCGGCCGGGGCTCTGAGAGCCGCTGGGCGTCAACCTCTCTATATAAAAGGACGACCCGGCGGTGGTTTAGGGACGAGTACGACAAATTCGATAACCAGGCAGGACGGCTTATCTCCTGGTCATCGAAACCCTAATCAATACCATCTCAACTGGACGTAGGCTTTTACCTTCACCGTAAGGGGCCGAACCAGTATAACCCTCGTGTTCCTTGTCCCGTTTAACCCCTTTAAACTTCCTAGCTGCGATGGCTCCACGACTAAGTCCTTGCGGAGGACAACTGCCGTGACAATTCCACGACAGTTGGCGCCCACCGTGGGGCTGACGCATGGTGGACTTGAGTTCTTGAAGGGCAGCTTCGAAGGGCTCAAGGGATACGCTGTGGGCCGGATGACCAAGAGTCTCCGCGCAAGCTCTACATAGACGATGCAACATGGGGCCCCGACGCCGGCTCAATCAAGTACGGGTACCGGGTCCCCTTCGGCGGAATCCACGTCTTCATTGGCAAGATTGGTGAGCCGGGCCCTGAGCCGGATCTCTGCACCAATCTCATCGAGACGGCTCAGCGTGCACGACCCGCCCGGGCTCTACCTGCCTTGAAGCATGCTTTCGTGGGACGTGTCCACGGAGGACTCTCGGAAGGATCTGGATCTGGTGATGAGACGGCCGCCGGCTCTGACGGCGAGTCGTCTACGGATGAGTCGAACTCGTTGTATCAACTTCCAGACGGCAGGCTCAGGGGTTGTTCCGATGGCGACAGCATTCCGGATGCCTTTGAGCCGCCGAGCCAGGTTGGAATCTTCATGGCCGGCGCACAACCTGTTCAAAACCCCGCCTCCGGGTTAGGAAGCCCGGTGCCTTCGCCGGCTCAGGTGCTGATGGATCTCACGGACAAGATGACGGTCCTGTTGACCGCTACGGTTGCTCCGGCGGATCAAGTTCAGCATGACGCGGAGGTCACACAGTTAAAGTTGGATCTAGCAAAGGCCAAGGAGGATCTGGCAGCGGAGGGGATCAGGATGGCTGCAGAACGGGCGGCTCTCGATGCCCAGCCTCAGCTGATTCAGGCACAGTCCTTCCGGCTCACGATGGATCAAAACGCGTCCAATGAGGTCATGAGAAGGAGGCATCAAAATGCCCAATATCGACTCCCTCCGGTTTATGATCCTCGAAACCTCTTCAACACGCCGGGTGCAGGATCTTGTAACCCGCCAGAGATCATAGTGCCCGGGGCTGGGACGCCAATTCAGCCCCAAGTGATGGGACCCCCCCGGGTGAACCCTGCCCCGCCTCAGTACGTACCAATACCACCGGATCATTATGCCAACCCGTTGGAAAACATGGTCGCCACGGCGGCGCGGCTGGCGGCTCTCCCAATTGATGGTGACTCTCCAACGGCGGTTGAAACCCGCCGGGTCAGAGAACTCCTTCAGACGGCTCTGGCGCAGCAAGAGGCGTATTCTTATAGCCGGGACATGATTCATTCAACCCCTCGTCCAGGGCGGAGCCCGTGTTATAGCAGACACATGGTCTCAGCGACCGGCTCAAGTAATGTCCGACGCCATGACTTGCCTCCTGGCCACGGCCCGGCTCATAACGGAGCCTTTCACGCAGTAGACCAAGACAGAGCACGGCAAGAGGCGGAGCAGGTGCCTCAGTTGACGGCTTACCAGCCACCCCCGGCTTACCCGACGGCTTCCATCGACGTGGGTATCCCTACGAGGACTGGATGTGTCCCTTGTCTAGTGCCGGCTCTCCGCAATGAATGTCTGCCCAAGGATTTCAAAGGGCCTAGGAAGGTGCCTAATTACACGGCTGATTTACAACCCGGAGCCTGGATCGAGAGTTACGAGATGGCCACGGAATTGCTGGAGGTCAGCGAAGCGGCAATGGCCAAGTACTTCACCATGATGTTAGATGGGACTGCCTGCACTTGGTTGAAAGGGCTGCCACCGAATTCTATGGGGTCTTGGGCTGAGCTGAAAGCCCGGTTCATCCAAAACTTCAAAGATACCTGTAGGCAGTCTATGTCAATTGTGGATTTGACTAACTGTAAACAGCAGGAGGGTGAGTCTACAACACATTGGGTTCGCCGGGTCAAACAGATAATACATTCATCTGATAAGATGGATGCCGGCTCTGCAGTCTTAATGTTGGAGCAGAATTGTCGTTTCCTGCCCCTGAAGATGAAACTCGGGCGGCTCAAGCGTGATTGCAATGATATGGGTACGCTGATGGCGGCTCTCGTCAAGTACGCCGACTCTGATAGTACCAAGGACCCCGTGTCAGATGATGAAAGGACAGGGAAGGGAAAGAAGAACGGCAATGGCAAGGGCCCTCAGCATAACCCGGCGAACCAAGGAGGAAGCAAGCGTAAGGTTGATGGCAGCATAGAGTTTGTGGCCAATTCCAGCTCACAGGGTAACAACCAGCGACGTAAGGGGAGGCCACCTCCTCGAGCCGGCGGTTCCGGCCCAACGCTTGAGCAGCTGTTGAATGAGCCTTGTCCAAGGCATGGCTCTAGGGAGAAGCCAGCTACTCATCTATGGAAAGATTGCGCAATCATGAAAGCCTTTAAGAATTCCAATGCCTATAATGGCAACAATGGCTCGGGCGGCGGCTCAGGCGCTGGTGGCTTTCATGGCCCAGGCGGCGGCTCAAATTCCAATCCTCAGAATGTTCAACGGGGCTTTAATCAGCAGTCCGGCCAGGGTCATCAACAGCAGCAGGGGGGATACCAGACCAATCCAAAGCAGCTCAATGGTGGACAGTATCATGTGTTTACCACCAGTCTTTGTAAGCGAGATCAGAAGCTTCATAAGAGGGCTGTGAATGATGTTGAGCCGGCGGTTCCATGCTATTTAAGATGGTCTGAGCAGCCTATTGTGTCGAGTAGGGAGGATCACCCTCCCCGGGTTGATAATCCGGGTCACCTGGCCCTGGTGGTGGCTCCTCAGGTGGGAGGATATAAGTTCACTAAGGTGTTCATGGATGGTGGCAGCAGCATCAACATCCTCTACTATGAGACCTTCCGTCGTATGGGGTTGATTGATAAGAACCTCAGCCAGTCCAATACTGTTTTCCATGGTGTGGTGCCTGGTAAGTCGGCTTATCCAGTTGGTAAGATCAAGCTGGAAGTGGCCTTTGGAGATGAGTACAACTACAGGGCGGAAAAATTGACCTTTGAGGTGGTCAAGATAAGAAGTCCGTATCATGCCATATTTGGGCGGCCGGCTTACGCCAAGTTCATGGCGCGGCCATGTTACGTATATTTACAGCTCAAGATGCCGGGTCACAATGGGACCATTATGGTTCATGGCAGCGGAAAGATAGCCTTGGGGTGTGAGGAAGGTGACGCGGCTTATGCAGAATCTGTTTGTGCAACAGAGGAGTTGAAGTTTTACAAGGACAATGTTGACCCAACAGATATGACATCTCTGAAAAAGCTGACCACAGAGCTTGAGCCGGCAATGAAATTTAAGTCAGCTGATGAGACTAAACTTGTTGATTTCATTCCAGGTGACTCATCTCAGCAGTTTAGCATCAGTGCCAATCTGGATCCAAAATAGGAAAGCGCGCTCATCGAGTTCATCCGTGAGAATAGGGACATTTTTGCATGGAAACCTTCTGACATGCCAGGTGTACCTAGAGAACTCGCTGAGCACACTCTCAATATTGATCCGAAATTTAAGCCGGTCAGGCAATTCCTTCGGCGGTTTAACGAGGAGAGGCGGAAAGCCATTGGTGAGGAGGTGGCCCGGCTCTTGGCGGCCGGGTTTATTGTCGAAGTCTTTCATCCAGAATGGTTAGCTAACCCGGTGCTCGTGCTCAAGAAGAATGGCACCTGGCGGATGTGTGTGGACTACACAGACTTAAACAAGGCGTGTCCGGCTAATCCTTTTGCTCTCCCCCGTATTGATCAAATCATTGATGCCATGGCGGGTTGTGAGCGCTTAAGTTTTCTGGATTCTTATTCTGGATACCATTAGATTAAAATGGCAGTTAAGGACCAGGAGAAGACGGCGTTCATCACTCCCTTTGGAGCCTTCTGTTATGTGTCTATGCCTTTTGGACTCAAGAGTGCACAGGCGACTTACCAGCGTTGTGTGCAGAATTTTCTTCATAACCAGATTGGGCGCAATGTTCATGCCTATGTGGATGATATCGTGGTTAAATCTAGGGAGAAGGAGACCCTGGTCGATGACCTTAGAGAAACCTTTGATAATCTCCGGGTTTACAAGATGATGCTTAACCCGGCCAAGTGTGTTTTTGGTGTTCCTGCAGGCAAGCTCTTGGGCTTCCTGGTTTCTAACAAAGGCATTGAAGCTAACCCGGAAAAAATCAAGGCAATCACCTCTCTGGCTAAGTCGGCGTGTATAAACGACGTCCAGCGTCTGGCGGGTCGCATAGCTGCTTTAAGCCGGTTTATAAGCCGTTTGGGTGAAAAGGCCATGCCACTGTACCAACTGATGAAGAAAACAGACAACTTTGTCTGGAATGATGCTGTTGATGCTGCTTTTGAGGATTTGAAGAGACAGCTGGCTGAGCCCCCAGTTATTGCTGCTCCGGTTGACAAGGAACCCTTATTACTGTATGTAGCCACTAACACATGAGCCGTCAGTGTGGCTGTAGTGGTGGAGCGCAAGGAAGAGGGTAAGGAATATCCAGTTCAGCGGCCGGTTTACTATGTCAGCGAAGTGCTCATTGAGTCCAAGCAACGATATCCACATTGGCAGAAGCTTGTTTATGGGGTATTCATGGCTAGCCGGAAGCTTAAGCATTATTTCCAGGGTCACCCTATCACTATGGTTAGTTCTGCTCCCCTAGGAGATATCATCCAAAAGAGAGAAGCCACAGGGAGAGTGGCTAAGTGGGCTATAGAGCTTGGACCTCATGGTCTGAAGTATGTGCCACGTACTGCTATCAAATCTCAAGCATTGGTGGATTTCATCAATGATTGGACAGAGCTGCAGGTGCCTGAAGAGAAACCGGATAATACATACTGGACTATACACTTCGACGGGTCTAGGCAATTAGAGGGCTCGGGGGCTGGAGTTGTGTTAGCTTCCCCTCGAGGTGACAAATTTTGCTATGTGCTACGGTTGATGTTTCCCTGTAATAACAATGTAGCTGAGTACGAGGCCTTGCTCCATGGTCTTCGGGTGGCTAAGGAGATGAGTTTGAGCCGGGTAAGGTGCTTTGGCGACTCAGATTTAGTGGCTCAACAAGTGTCGGGCAAGTGGGACTCCAAGGACCGTCTCATGGCGGCTTATCTCCGCGAAGTTGATGCCATGGCTGGACACTTTCAGGGTTACCAAGTAGAGCACATCGATCGCAGGAAGAACGAGGCGGCTGATGCCTTAAGCCGGCTGGGTTCTCAGCGAAAGCCGGTGCCACGTAATACTTTCTTGGACATTTTGCATAACCCTTCTGTCAAGTTGCCTACAGAGGAAGACTTGGCTGTTCCTGACTCAGAGGCACAGTTGGTGGCGGCTCTCCACATCACCCCAGACTGGACAGTACCATACTTGGCTTACATGACCCGGGGAGATTTGCCTAAGGATGAAACTTTGGCCAGACAAATAACCCGGCGGTCTAAGTCAATGGTCATTATCAATGGTGAGCTGCATCGCCGCAGTGTTACTGGAACGTTCCGGCGTTGTTTTCCCCTGAGGAGGGTCAAGAAATCTTACGTGAGATTCACGAAGGGGATTGTGGCCATCATGCCGGCTCAAAATCCCTTGTGGCCAAGGCTTTTCGTCATGGTTTTTATTGTCTGGCGGCTCATGCTGATGCGGAGGACTTGGTCAGTAAATGTGACGGTTGTCAGAGGTTCTCGCGATGGGCTCACATGCCGGCTCAGGAGCTGAGGATGATTCCAATTACTTGGCCATTTGCGGTCTGGGGGCTTGATATGGTTGGGCCTTTTAAAAGATCCAAGGATAAGAAGACCCACCTCTTGGTGGCAGTTGACAAGTTCACAAAGTGGGTTGAGGAAGAGCCCGTTAGCAAGTGTGACGCAGCCAGGGCGGTTCAGTTCATGAAAAGGGTGATATTTCGCTTTGGCTTTCCACACAGCATTATAACTGACAATGGGACCAATCTGTCTAAAGGCGCCATGGAGGAATTTTGTCAACGAGAGCATATTCGACTTGATGTTTCATCAGTGGCTCACCCTCAATCCAATGGTCAAGCTAAGAGAGCTAATCAGGAGATTTTGAAGGGTATCAAGCCCCGGCTTTTGGTCCCTTTGCAGCGGACCCCGGGTTGTTGGGTGGAGGAGTTACCCTCCGTATTATGGAGCATCAATACTACTCCTAACAGGTCTACGGGTTACACACCATTCTTCATGGTTTATGGAGCGGAAGCAGTCCTCCCTAGCGACATCCGTCATGACTTACCTCGAGTGGCGGCTTATGTGGAGACGGATAATGAGCGGGCGCGCCAAGATGCTCTTGACTTGTTGGACGAACAGCGTGATGTGGCGGAAGCTCGTTCGGCGATTTACCAACAAGACCTACGCCGTTATCACAGCCACCGGGTTAAGTCCCGGGTCTTCCAGGAAGGTGATCTGGTGCTCCGGCTCATCCAAGATCAAACAGATGCACACAAGTTATCCCCGCCTTGGGAAGGGCCCTTTGTGGTCAGCAAGAACTTGCACAACGGGTCATACTACCTTATCGACGTTCGGGAGCACAAAGATTCACGCACGTCGGAGGAAGAGACCCGTCGGCCGTGGAACATAGCTCAGCTTCGGCCTTATTACACTTGAGCCACCCGCTCTCATAATGTACATATTTCTATAGCCATGTATATATTATGATAAATAATAAAGCAGGACCTCTGTCCTTTTCTCCTCCAAAGGTAAACGTGTTATTTCCATTACAACATCACATGGCCACTTGGAGGTAGATCCGGCTTATGATCGTATTTGAATCTAGCCGTAAACATTATGATCACCTGGGGGCTTCCTGTTCAAACATAGGTCGTATTCGAACCAAAGAGAACATAGCTGTCGATACCCACTTGATTGGCAAATTGCCGAGCTCATTGGGGAGTTTTCTTTGATCATATTTGAATCATAGCTCAACCCCCTTTGGGAACCGACGTGGATCGTATTCGAATCAGCGTCGTTAAACAACTCTTAAGGTCATTTGGGGGCTTCCTGTTCAAACATGGGTCGTATTCGAACCAAAGAGAACATAGTTGTCGGTACCCTCTTGATCGGCATCGCCAAAACCACTGGGGGCTATATGATCGCATTCGAATCTTAGCTTAACCCCTTTTGGACGGTTCTCTGGTCGTATTCGAACCGGAAGCCCCTAAGTTTTAATCTTCCGACTTACAACAAGTTCTTTTGGTCACATCAACAGTGTGCAAGGGCGGTTTTTACTTCGCCGGCTCAATTTTGATTCACAACGTTGATAACACATAGTAAGTATTCTTGATGCTGGTAAACCGGAGTTGAGATCTTCAACTCATTATTTGGGTTACATAAACCGGAAGTATACTTGAAGGCTTGTAAGTATGCTATTATGGTTACATCAAAAGATATAATTGAGGGCCAGTCTTTGGTGACTTTTGTTCATATTCCGGGTTATATATATAAGGTCTATGATTCTCAGTGCGGTAAGCCGCCTGGAGACTTGTGACTTGTTTTCTATGCAGGATGGTTAAAGACAGCTATTCGAGCTTAAGGAAAATAACTGATCGATTATAACCCGGAGGAATAAGAAGAAGCAGCTTCAATGGAGTTAAGCATTCAACACGTGCACGATGGCACGACAAAATTAAGTGTTTGTCCTACTCTATTACAAGACTCCCCGAGTCCAAAAGGTAAGGCATTATTTTAAGGTGCAACCATGAGCCACCTAGGAGTCAAGGTGCTTGTTGAGTTGAAGCTTCCGGCTCATCCCTCTCCGCTCCTCCGGCTGATTCCATGACCTGGAAGGTTGATAATTTCCAGTCAATGCCGCTTAAGGCTTCAAATTGAGCCTCGTCATCAATTAACCCGGCCGGGTCAACTTCTGGGGCGAAGGTATGCTTACGAGTCGGAGGGATCAAGCTGATGGCTTCATAACGTGGAGTGGGGATCCTCTGATTTTCCGCGTCGTAGCCCGGCTGATACTTGGTAAGGTCGGTGTCATTCACTATCAGGGTGGCCACTGGGTGCACGCTCTTCACACAGGCAGCAAAGTCTTTTTGGTCGAAGGGGGTGCCTTTTTCCTTCAGGCTGGGGTATCCAAGAGCGATGTCGGCCGGGTCTAGCTCCGGGAGAAAAGCCTTGGCCCGGCTCAGTGCAGCTATAGCTCCGGCTCTTGCAGAGGCCCGTCTTAGCTCTTGAAAGCGCTGAGGAAGAACGACAAGCCGCCTGAGTACATCCGCCAGGTGAGTCGGAACCTCGTTGGACAGGGCTACAACGGCTAACGCACGCTGTGACCCGGTATAGAGTTGCTCCACCAAGGTGTACACGGCCTTCAGCTTGGTCAGAACATTCTGGTTCAGGTTGGAGCTTCTGGGACCTGTTTAACAAAGTCAGTTAAGCCGGTGGCAGTAGTGAGACTTACGAGACATAAAGAATGAAAACTTGTTAAAAGCTTGCAGAATGACTTACCGAAGATTGCGGCGACCATCTGTGACACGTGGCGCTTTAAGCCGGAGAGTTCGGCGGTTCTCTCCGTCAGAGCAGCCTCCGCTTGTTCGGCCCGGCTGACCAAAGCAGTTTTCTCCTCAGCCCAAGTCTTTCTTTCGGTTGCAAACTTCTTCTTCAGCTTTTCTTGTGTAGCAACACTGAACTCAAATTTGGCGTTGGCCTTCCGGGTCTCAGTTTCCTGAGTTTTCAGGCGGTTCTTCAGCTCAGAGATTTCAACTTCAAATTTTTTGCAGGCAGCCTGTACAAATTCCGGGTTACAGTTTGAGTAATTATTATGAAACATTAAAATCCCAAGAACTTTGCAAAGCAAAGATACTTGGCACTTGGGGGCTAATGTATGTTGAAAGACTCTATTTATAATTGCCGGTTCATGAAGGTAAGCTAGAAGTTAAGTCTACAACCTATTCTATCATAAGTAATAGACTTGGGGGCTAGAATGGTAAGGATGATTATGGAGTAAGCAAGAGAGTTGTACCTCAGATTTTTGCTGTAGCTGCTTCACCATGTCAATCTCCAGGTCCCGGCTATTGTGCACTTGACTAATGTAACCCGAAACAATGTCTCCAATGCTCAAGTTTGCATAGTCGGTAATCTCCAGTCTGGCCCTACGGCGCTCCAACAGTTCTTCTTTCGCAGAGCATTTGGCCAGCACAGTGGGTCTCCCCGGTTCGACAAATTCTGTCCGGGTGATTACAACGTCCGGGTCATCGGCCGGCTGAGCTGGGCTGGGGATCTCCGGGTTAGTACAAGCCTCTATGACTGGATCGTTAGTTGGAGCGGTGGCTTCAGGAGCTGAGGTAGATGGCGGCTGATGAGCAGAGGCCTCCGGTTCAGTCAGGACCGGTTCTTCGACCGGTTTATTCTTCTTCGCCCTTTTGCTGAGCTTTTCTTGAGCACTGAAAGGACAAAAGTTTAGTACAAAAGCATGAGTACAGATAAAGCACAACATAAGATGATCATCATTACCCGGGAGCGGTCTTGAAAGCCAGCAGGTTAGATTGCATAGAATCACTAGAGGAAGGTGAAGTTTCCTGATAATTTGAATCAGACGAATTGAGCGGTTGACGAGTGACACCCACTAAAGGATGAAAAGGGTATAAGTTGGAGATATCCTTGGTTCGGCATTTCCTTGATGCTTCAGGTAAGCCGGAGGAGAGGTCTGCATCCTTGTTGGCCCGGGTTTGTCTCCGGCTCTCATGAATCTGTTGCTTCAAAAGAAATTGAGGATCTTGATAAGCTAAAGGATGCGAAAATCTTACTTTCCGGGTTACTCTTCGGACTTTCAGCCTTGGCAAGGGGTCCGAGTCGGAGGAAAGTATAGTTACCTCTTCAGTCACCGGGTTACTTGCTCCGGTATCATCCTGCGGATAATCAAGTCAATAAGGTGGTTAAAAAACAAACAGAGGAAAAGCAGAATAGGAGTCTAACAAATCAAGTGTTACCTTTGACTCGGAGCTATCATCCAACTGAAGCATCTCTGAGGCGCTAGGCCTACTTCCCTTCTTACGGGGAGCGGCTCTCCTGGCGGCTTTCTTAGCCTTCCTGGCCTTTTTAGCCGCCTCATGGTCATTCTTGACCTTCCAGAACTTATCATTAGCCTGAAAAGTACGACAAAGATTTCTTAAGGTTCAGATGAAAACTATTAAAAGGGAAAGCAAGGCGCTCAGGTCAGTGGCTTACCGCCGGAGCCGGGTTAGCTTGGCAGAAGGGGCTTAAGCCGGTCCTCCCACAGTCGGCTAAGCTCTTATTCAAGAGAGATTTGGTCATGTCGTCCACAACATCCTCAGGAAGATCGTGGGAGCTATGCCGCAGAGGGTCATCCTTCCGGCCCGTGTAATCACACATTAAGCCGGGGCGGCGGCTCAGGGGAATCACCCGCCAAGAAATCCAGACCCGGACCAGATCAACACCGTTAAGGCCATTTCCCAGAAGAGCCTTAATCTTGTTGATGGTAGGGATCAGTGGCTGACGTTCAGCTTGAGATAGTTTGTCTGGCAGGGGGTGAGTTGGCTCCAGACGCAGGGCACGAAAGCCAGGCAGAGGGCTCTCATCAGCCGGGGAGGTGTCTTGGCAGTAGAACCATGTCTGGTTCCAGCCCTTTAGGTGGCTTGGCGGCTCAGCATAAGGAAAAAGGCAATTTGTCCGTCGTTGAATGGAGATTCCGCCAAGTTCCAAGCTAGGCCCGTTGGCACACTCGTTCTGGCGATTCAGATAAAACAGCTCCCTACAGAGCAGTAGGCTGGGCTCTTCTCCAAGATATACTTCGCAGAATACTTGAAAGTTGCAAATATTTCACACGGAATTGGGTCCTATGTCTTGCGGTCGCAGATCAAAGAAGTTCAGAACATCTCTAAAGAATTTTGAGTCGGGAGGTGCGAAGCCCCGGCTCATGTGATCAGCAAATGTCACCACCTCGCCATATCTAGGTTGAGGTCTTTCCTCTGACGGGTCAGGGGCACGATAGGACATGACCTCCTTCTTGGGCAGGTAACCCGTCTTCACGAAGTCAGCTAAAGTGTTGTCACTAACATTGGATCTCATCCAGTTGCACGTGATGGGTGCCTTGGGAGCCTTGGGTGGCATTGTGAAAGATGAAAGCCTATGACAAAAGGAAATGTCCGGTTCAACTATAAGCCGGAGGAAGTTTACAGTTCAATATTCAAGATGGCGGCTTATGAAGGGGCCTAATGACATATGGCTAATTGCGTTGGGTTATCTAAGCCGCTGAGGGCATCATGAGTAATTCAAGTTGTCTAAAACTTTATCATAAATGAGCCGGAAATTTTACAGCGTGTGTCCTCTTTTAAGCCAGAGATATGAGCCGCCATAGCTAAACAGACGTAATTTTTTGACTAAGTGTGGCGCAAACAAGTTTCACAGATCGTAGTAATTATTTTGGATCAAACGATCGACTGGAAAGAAAATATTTCTAGACCTAGAAGCCGATACAGAGAAGTTCAGGAGTTCTAAGGAGATCTCTTTGCAAGTAAAGGGGACATGCTACTATTGAAAATGGGTGCGAAACCACAGCCGCACGAGCTCTATATGTTTTCTGGATCTAAAGGGGCCGTGTAGAAGAAACTGTGAAGGAATGGCAACGAACTGCGAAGAACAGCAAGAACCATAATGCGGATCTACTCTAGGGAGTGGCAAGGACTTACAGATGCAGAGTTACTGCAGAGGTCCGTCGCGTTTCTCTGGTCAAGTCAGGTTGATGCAGCGGCCTGAGTTGGTGAGGACGAGGAGACCCGCGGAGGCGGCGGTGGAGCTCGAGCGGCAGTCCAGTAGCGAGAGCAGGAAGAAGATGGAGGCGACAAGTGAAGGAAGACTCATGGGCCGGGCTTATGTAGAAGGTGCGGCTAATAAGTGGGCGCGAGAAACGAGGAGGCCACGGCGTGATTATCTCGCCACAGAAGCGCCTCGATTTTCGGGATGGCCATTAAAGAAAAGATCCGTTGGGGATATGATAGAATAAAAAATTAACTTAATGGAAGATGACGTCATGGCGGATTATCAGGAATCCAGAAGATGATGTCACGGCGGGTTATAACCTTCGCACAAATATGAGTCGGAAGATTTTCTCTCAAGGGGATTGAAGATTGACAGGAACCGGTTCAAATCAATCTGGGGCCTAATGTTGAGGATATAACCATTAGAGTCACCTGCCCAGGAGGGGCCGGGTTACGTCATAATGGTCATCACGCGAAGCCCAGCACCAAACTTGAAGACGGCGGGTCAATCATGGGCTTAAGACCCGGAGATGGCTTAAGGCCCGTAGTGTTAACCGCCGTAGGGGTGAAACTTGTAGTGTAAGGCAAGAATAGTTAAGAGTCGGAGCCGGACACTGTTATGAGCCGGCCGGGGCTCTGAGAGCCGCTGGGCGTCAACCTCTCTATATAAAGGGACGACCCGGCGGCGGTTTAGGGACGAGTAAGACAAATTCGATAACCAGGCAGGACGGCTTATCTCCTGGTCATCGAAACCCTAATCAATACCATATCAACTGGACGTAGGCTTTTACGTTCACCGTAAGGGGCCGAACCAGTATAACCCTCGTGTTCCTTGTCCCATTTAACCCCTTTAAGCTTCCTAGCTTCAATGGCTCCACGACTAAGTCCTTGCGTGAGGACAACTGCCGTGACAATTCCACGACAATGTGGTCAACAAAGAATGCCGCCAATTTCTCTTGAATTGCTCGTATGCGATCATGTGGTAGGAGTTCATCCCGCATCTGCCAGATCTAGTTTAAAAAAGAAGGTCAATACATATATATGAATGAAACTCAACAAAATTGATTGTAATAAAATAAAATTGTGAATATTGTTTACGTACTTCAAATTGTCTGTCACACAAGAACCCCCGCTCAGTGGTCAAGTGGCGAATGAACTCGCAAACGTAGTATCCACATAAATTATTTCCGCGTGCCTGTCACAAGCAATTTACGAGAATAGAGTTCAGTGAAACTGATAATCAAGCATGATAATGGTATTGATGAGACTAGAATCAATGAGAGATGCGCGGAACTAGCTAGTACTACTTACTTTCGGGTGTGCAAATTGCAGCTCATTCTTCAGACCCGGAACCATTCCGGTGAAATTTTTCCAAACCCCGCCGGGCAAAGAAAATGAGTACTTGATATCACGAAATGAACAAAAGTTGCCAATATGGTGCGATAATGATTGAACTTACTTATGGAGCATTGCAGTCATGTCCGCATAATCCTTGGGATCTTTACGTCTCAAGTCTAAGACAGTTATAACTCCCCCATCAAGCTTAATGGATAGCAGAATAAAGTGAAAGCTGCGCACTCATAACTCATCAATTACATTACTTAACCTCAAGTAAGCGAACCGAGTATGCACAAGGCAGTAACACCACTAGTAGAAAACTGGGCTTTGGTCACAGGGCAATATTCACATTAGTCCCGGTTCAGTCACGAACCGGGACTAATGTGAGCATTGGTCCCGGTTCATGCGGCCAGGGGCCTGCTGGGCCTAGTGGGGGCATTGGTCCCGGTTCGTCCGGCCCGTTTGGTCCCGGTTGGTGGGACAAACCGGGACCAATGGGCCTCGCTCCTGGCCCACCACCATTGGTCCCGGTTGGTGGCTTGAACCGGGACCAGAGGCTCACCCTTTAGTCCCGGTTCGTACCACAAACCGGGACTAAAGGGTTGGTCCTAGTTGCGGTCAGAGTTTAGTCTCACCTCGCCAACCGAAGGGCGCTCACACCAGTTTATAAGCCCGTCCCTCTCTGCCTTGTTGAGCTCCTCTCAAAGTGAAAATAGATGCCCTTATACAGGGAATTTGACCCAAATTCAGAGTAAATTTCTTTGAATTTCATAGAAATTTATTATGAATTTAGGTTGAATTTTCTCTATAGGCGCATCTATGTTCATTTTTTTATAGTAAATAAAATAAATAAACCTTAATAAACTAAATAAAAATAAATAAACCTTAATAAAATTAAATAAAATAAACTATAGTAAATAAAATAAATAAACCTTAATAAAATAAATAAAGCAAAAGAAATAAAGTAAAATACATAAGTAATTAGAAACAAAATGGAATAAAATAAATAAGTTTTTTGTTGTAAGTAGAAACAAAACAAAATAAATAAAGCAAAAGAGAAAACAAAAAACAGGGAAAAAAATTATGCCACCTACTGGGCCACCACGGCCTGAATACGACTTGAACCCATCCATGGGCCAGGATTCAGGCCCGCAGAAGGCCCAGTAGGCCCCACAGGCAAAGAGAACGGTTAGGCCCGAAAGCCTGCAGTTGAGAGGAGCTCGAGAGGGTGGGCGCAGCAGCGCTTATAAACCACTCTCGAGCTCTCTCAACTAGCGAGGTGGGACTAAAATTTTGACGCGGGGCAGCACAAGGCCTTTGGTCCCGGTTGGTGCCACCAACCGGGACTAAAGGGGGGCATGCGTACCGGTTCGTGGCACCAACCGGGACAAATGCCCCCCTTTAGTCCCGGTTGGTGCCACGAACTGGGACCAATGTGTTTCCTATATATACCCCATCGCCACAGCAGAGCACTCCACAGTGCTCTGTTTTTTCTGGCCGGCGAGGGGAGGGCATTTGGGTGCTCTAGCTCACCTCCTATGCACATGAGGTGTTTGATGAAATGTCTGAGCCACACTAGTTAATCTTTCTCCTCTCGAAACTCGACCTCCGAGCTCCATTTTCCCCGAGATTTGTCTAGGTTTAGCGGTCCGTCACGTCCCGTCCCCGTCTTCACCGCCGTCGATCGCCCGCGCCGATCTCGTCGCCAGCACCACCGTGGTGAGCCTCTTGTTCTTATCTTCTTTCTGAAATAAAAAAATTCTTACTTTAGATAGATACTTGTCTAATTTTGTTACTTTTATTATTCCTTCTTATTACATAGTGCGATGGTTTTGGTATCCGCCCCTGTCGGCCCTCGTCCTGTCTATGATTCGGATGTGGTATATATTATCTTTTTATAACTATTTGGTTCATTTATTGTTTATGACAAATATGCCGACCAACGTGACATAGATTTTATTTATCTAGGAGGTGGTTGAACCGGAAATTCCAACCGACCCTATTGTCGAGAGGTTAAATTTAGTTGAAGAAGAAAACAATTACTTGAAGGAAAAAATAAAAAATTGAGGAGGAGAAGATGATATTGGAGTTGCATGTTGCGGATGTCGTCGATGATCACAAGATCAAGATGGATGCAATGCGCTTGAAGATTAGAAAGATTAGAAAATATGCCATTCATACCGAGGCTTGGTATCATTATGCCGTTGGATCAATTGTTACCTTGGTTGCGATTATGATCGCATTTGTTTTCGCATTGAAATGTTTTACATAGTTTCAATGTATGGTTTAATTAATTAGATGCTCTGGAGAGCTATATATATGTTGTTAGATGAGAACTATGTATGTACTTTGGTTTTAATGTGATGATGAACTTCTATTAATTTGGTCACTTAATTATCTATTCATGATGTTCTGTAATGGTTTTTGACACACTTAATTATATATAATGCACGCAGATGAACCGGCAATGGATGTACGGTGACAGACACACCTCCGAGTACATTAAGGGCGTGCATGATTTTCTCGAAGTGGCTGAGGCAAACAAGCAGAATGGTTTTATGTGTTGTCCATGCCCTACATGTGGGAATACGAAGTCTTACTCTGACCGGAAAATCCTTCACACCCACCTGCTTTACAAGGGTTTCATGCCACACTATAATGTTTGGACGAGGCACGGAGAAATAGGGGTTATGATGGAAGACGGCGAAGAAGAAGAGGACGATGACAACTATGTGCCCCCTGAATACGGTGATGCTGCAACGGGGGAAGCTGCTGAAGATCAAGAGGAACCAGACGATGTGCCCAATGATGCTGCAAGGGGGGAAGCTGCTGAAGATCAAGAGGAACCAGTGCCCGATGATGATGATCTCCGCCGGGTCATTGTCGATGCAAGGACGCAATGCGAAAGTCAAAAGGAGAAGCTGAAGTTCGATCGCATGTTAGAGGATCACAAAAAAGGGTTGTACCCCAATTGCGAAGATGGCAACACAAAGCTCGGTACCGTACTGGAATTGCTGCAGTGGAAGGCAGAGAATGCTGTGCCTGACAAAGGATTTGAGAAGCTATTGAAAATATTGAAGAAGAAGCTTCCAAAGGATAACGAATTGCCCGACAGTACATACGCAGCAAAGAAGGTCGTATGCCCTCTAGGATTGGAGGTGCAGAAGATACATGCATGCCCTAATGACTGCATCCTCTACCGCGGTGCGTACAAGGATCTGAACGCATGCCCGGTATGCGGTGCATTGCGGTATAAGATCAGACGAGATGACCCTGGTGATGTTGACGGCGAGCCCCCCAGGAAGAGGGTTCCTGCGAAGGTGATGTGGTATGCTCCTATAATACCACGGTTGAAACGTCTGTTCAGAAACGAAGAGCATGCCAAGTTGATGCGATGGCACAGTGAGGACCATAAGAAAGACGGGAAGTTGAGAGCACCCGCTGATGGGTCGCGGTGGAGAAAAATCGAGAGAAAGTACTGGGCTGAGTTTGCAGCTGACCCAAGGAACGTATGGTTTGGTTTAAGCACGGATGGCATTAATCCTTTCGGGGAGCAGAGCAGCAATCACAGCACCTGGCCCGTGACTCTATGTATGTATAACCTTCCTCCTTGGATGTGCATGAAGCGGAAGTTCATTATGATGCCAGTTCTCATCCAAGGCCGTAAGCAACCCGGCCACGACATTGATGTGTACCTAAGGCCATTAGTTGAAGAACTTTTACAGCTGTGGAATGGAAACGGTGTACGTACGTGGGATGAGCACAAACAGGACGAATTTAACCTGCACGCGTTGCTATTTGTAACCATCAACGATTGGCCCGCTCTCAGTAACCTTTCAGGACAGACAAACAAGGGATACCACGCATGCACGCACTTTTTAGATGACACTGAAAGTATATACCTGGACAAATGCAGGAAGAATGTGTACCTGGGCCATCGTCGATTTCTTCCGACCAACCATCAATGTCGAAAGAAAGGCAAGCATTTCAAAGGTGCGGCAGATCACCGGAAGAAGCCCGCCATGCATACCGGTGATCACATACTTGCTATGGTCAATGATTTACACATAATCTTTGGAAAGGGTCCCGGCGGACTAGCTGTTCCGAATGACGCTGAGGGACACGCACCCATGTGGAAGAAGAAATCTATATTTTGGCACATACCCTACTGGAAAGAGCTAGAGGTCCGCTCTTCAATCAACGTGATGCACGTGACGAAGAACCTTTGCATGAACCTGCTAGGCTTCTTGGGCGTGTATGGGAAGACAAAAGATACACATGAGGCACGGGAGGACCTGGAACGTTTGCACGAAAAAGACGGCATGCCTCCGAAGCAGTATGAAGGTCCTGCCAGCTACGCTCTTACGAAAGAAGAAAAAGAAATCTTCTTTGAATGCCTGCTCAGTATGAAGGTCCCGACTGGCTTCTCATCGAATATAAATGGAATAATAAATATGCCAGAGAAAAAGTTCCAGAACCTAAAGTCTCATGACTGCCACGTGATTATGACGCAACTGCTTCCGGTTGCATTGAGGGGGCTTCTACCGAAAAAACATCCGATTAGCCATTGTGAAGCTATGTGCATTCCTCAATGCAATCTCTCAGAAGGTGATCGATCCAGAAATCATACCAAGGCTAAGGAGTGATGTGGCGAAATGTCTTGTCAGTTTCGAGCTGGTGTTCCCACCATCCTTCTTCAATATCATGACGCACGTCCTAGTTCATCTAGTCGACGAGATTGTCATTCTAGGGCCCGTATTTCTACACAATATGTTCCCCTTTGAGAGGTTCATGGGAGTCCTAAAGAAATATGTCTGTAACCGCGCTAGGCCAGAAGGAAGCATCTCCATGGGCCATCAAACAGAGGATGTCATTGGGTTTTGTGTTGACTTCATTCCTGGCCTTAAGAAGATAGGTCTCCCTAAATCGCGGTATGAGGGGAGACTGACTGGAAAAGGCACGCTTGGAGGGGACTCAATAATATGCAGGGCCGGATATTCTTGGTCTCAAGCACACTACACAGTTCTACAGAACTCTACCTTGGTGACCCCGTATGTCGATGAACACAAGAACAGCCTGCGCTCCAAGCACCCGGGGCAGTGTGACGACTGGATTACATGTGAACACATCAGGACTTTCAGCAGTTGGTTGGAAACACGTCTCAGAGGTGACAACACTGTTTGTGATGAGCTGTACTCGTTGTCCAGGGGACCATCTTCGACTGTATTGACTTACAAAGGATACGAGATAAATGGGAATACATTTTACACGATCGACCAAGATCATAAGAGCACCAACCAAAACAACGGTGTCCGCTTTGATACAGGAACCGAGAGGGGAAAGGACACATATTATGGTTGCATAGTGGACATATGGGAACTTGACTACGGACATGATTTTAAGGTCCCTTTGCTTAAGTGCAAATGGGTCAATCTGTCAGGAGGCGGGGTACAGGTAGACCCACAGTATGGAATGACAACAGTGGATCTGAACAATCTTGGGTACACTGACGAACCGTTCGTCCTAGCCAATGATGTGGCACAGGTTATCTATGTGAAGGACATGTCTACCAGACCGAGAAAAAGAAAAGATAAGGAAGCGAATACATCATACGATGAGCCAAAGTGCCACATAGTTCTTTCAGGAAAAAGGGACATCGTGGGAGTGGAGGGCAAGACAGACATGTCTGAAGATTATGAAATGTTTCATGAAATTCCTCCCTTCAAAGTCAAGGCTGATCCAAGCATCCTGATAAACGATGAAGATTATCCATGGTTACGGCGCAATAAGCTAAGGACACAAGCGAAGAAAAAGTGAAGACTTTCTGTCCACAACTATTATGATGATACCATGCCAACTTTAAACCTTTTTGTAGTTCATTTGAAATGGCCGTGGTAACAGATGAGTTTTTGTCCGAAATCCTGATACTTTGAAAGAGATTGTCCATTTTGTACACGAAGTGGGTGAAATGATGACACCATGCCAACTTTCAACCTTTTCAGAGTTCATTTGTAGTGCTTTTCAATTTCACGGTCATATAGCTCATGAAAATCAGTAAATGCATGAAAAATAACATATGAAGTCAGAAAGGGTTGAAAATGATGATGTGGCTTTGAATGGTGCGTTTTGAACACACAAAAAGTCTGGAGTTGAAATAAGTTCAAAAAAATGAAATCCCTTTGTAACTGATGAGTTTTCGTTCGAAATCGTGATACTTCGAAAGAGATTGTCCGTTTTGTACACGAAGTGCATCCAGTTTTTGCCGTAACCCTCTCAACTTTCTTGCACATGCTATGTGGATGAAATGATGATACCATGCCAACTTTCAACCTTTTCAGAGTTCATTTGAAATGCTTTTTAATTTTAGGGTCTTATAGCTCAAAATGATCAGTAAATGCATGAAAAATGGTGCATGAAAAATAACAAACAAAATAAATAAGTAATTAGAAACAAAATAATATAAACTTTAATAAAATATATAAGTAGAAAAAAATAAAATAAACTTTAATAACATAAATAAAATTTATGAAACTAAAATTATCAAAGTATTTTCTGTTCAAAACATTATAAGCAACCTCTAGTATTATTGAAACTAAAATTATATAAAATTGATGCAACTAAAATTATCGAAGTATTTTCTGTTCAAAATCATTGAAAGCAAAAATAATTTTCATAAAGAACTTTTTTTGTTAGAAACTTTACTAGCAAAAAGAATTATCATAAAGTAAAATAAATAATTAATTAGAAACAAAATAAAATAAAAGAAATAAGTTTTTTGTTGTAAGTAGAAACAAAACAAAATAAATAAAGTAAAAAAGAAAACAAAAAACAGGCAAAAATAAAAATTATGCCACCTACTGGGCCACCACGGCCGTAATACGACTAGAAACCCATCCATGGGCCAGGATTCAGGCCTGCAGAAGGCCTAGTAGGCCCACAGGCATGTACAGAGAGGTTAGGCCCGTAAGCCTGCTTTAGAGAGGAGCTCAACAGCTTAGGTGCACCGCACCTTATAAACAGGTGCGGCTCTCTCTCAGCTAACGAGGTGGGACTAAACTTTTAATGCGGGGCAGCACAAGGCCTTTGGTCCCGGTTGGTGCCACCAACCGGGACTAAAGGGGGGCATGCGTACCGGTTCGTGGCACCAACCGGGACCAATGCCCCCCTTTAGTCCCGGCGAGTGATCAGGGTACTCAGCCTCCTCCTCCGCCTCCTCCTCCGGCGAGTGATCAGGGTACTCAGCCTCCTTATCCGGCGCGTGGCGGCACTCCGCCTCCTCCCCCGCCTCCTCCTCCGGCGAGTGATCAGGGCACTCGGCCTCCTTCTCCGGCGCGTGGCGGCACTCCACCTCCTTCTCCGCCTGCGCCGGCGCGCTAGAGCAGCCAGCCTCCTCCTTCTCCGCCTCGTCAGCAAGGGCGGAAGAGACCCGCCGCCGCTCCGGCTACTCCGGCGCGTCATAGTCCTTCTCCTCCGCCTTGTAAGCAAGGAAAGAAGACAGCTGCAGCCGCTCCGCCTGCTCTGTTGGCGTCTAGCAGTACAGCTGCCAGAGGCGGGAGGCAATACAGATTCGGTCCTTCTCTGAAGACTCCAGAGAAGTTACCATACGAGAGGACCGAGGAGGAAACCAGGTAGATCATGCGAGCCGAAGTGACAAACTTCTTTGAAGGCGTGAAAGCAAAGAAACATCCACCTCCAGAGGAGAAGGTAGATCTGGTGAAAGCAAAGCGCACTCTGGCTGCCCTGACAAAACCACCAAAGTCTCCGCCGAGAGGCAACTATGAGCGCATTCTTGCACAGACATATGCCGAAGCAGAGCGGTCGGGAAGTACTGCTAGTGATCAAAGGTTAAAAGAACGACGAGCTGGGAAAAAAATTGCCCAGCTCGGCGAACAAGCGAACCAATCGTGCCCCCCGCTCAACGTGTCAAAAGACATTGTCGCTAATGATCCGAGGATGGTGGCCGGTTATAGCAATCTTGGAGATTACCTGCCTGACGATGTACATTATGAAATCATGGAGGTGGACGAACACAAATACCATTACGGGAAGCCTCTCATCAAAGATGAAAGATCTCTAACAACGATGATGCGAAGATTACATGATTGGTACATGAAAACCTGCAGAGAGTCTGATGGGATGAATACTTTGAGGCTGAGAGTTAAACCGGAGCATGACCTCGTTGGAATTGAAGTGCTGAATGTTCCATTTGAGGAGTTCTTCCAGTTTTTCAATCAAAAGTCCCACGATAAATCAACGATCACTTGCTACTGTCTGTAAGTAGTACTACTTCTATCATTAAGTCTCTCTATATAGGTCAGCTCTTTCATTGCATGTATTTATAATTATCCTCACTATATTATGCAGATTGAAGATCGCCGAATTGAAGAAAAGACAAATCGGTGATATTGGGTTCATTAACACAAATCTCATAGATGCATATACGGTTGAAAAACATGCCAAAGAAGCCGAGGCCAACTTGCTACGATCGTTGGTATTAAATCAAAACAAATATATAATACTCTTTGCTTACAACTTCAAGTGAGTGTTACTATCTTGTGCATATTCGGTTTCCCTTATTAGTCCAGGTTATGGTAATGTAATTGATGACTTATGCATGCATGCGCAGCTTCCACTATATTCTCCTAGAGATTAAGCTTGAGCAGGGAGTAGTAACCGTCTTAGACTCGAGACGAAAAGATCCCCAGGACTATGCGTACATGACTCAAATGCTCGGGAAGTAAGTTAAATCAATCATTATCCACCATATCAGCAACTTTGTTCATTTCCTGATATCAAGTAATTGTTTTCTTTGTCTGGCAGGGTTTGGAGAAAATTCACCACAAAAGCTCCAGGACTGTCGAAGAAGCTGCAATTTAGACACCCGAAAGTAAGTACTATAGTAGCATGTTCCGCACATCTCCTAGTGATTCAAGCGCTAGTTTCATCACTACCATTTAGCATGCTTGCTTATCAGTTAGATTGACCTCTATTTCTTGTAAAGTGGTTGTGGCAGGAACAAGGGAATGATTTCTGTGGATACTATGTTTGCGAGCCTATCCGCCACACGACCTGTGAGCGGGGCTACTCTGACGAACAATATGAAGTGCGTAAGCAATAATATTCACAATTTTATTTTATTACCATCATTTGTGTCGAGTTTCATTTATTCATATATATATATATATATATATATGTATGTATGTATTGACCCCCTTCTTCAAATTAGATCTTTCGGATGCATGATGAACTCCTAGCACCAGATCGTATGCGAGCAATTCGAGAGGAATTGGCGGCATTCTTCCTTGACCACGTGATCGCTGAGAATACTATGTGGACCCTGTGTTCTTACAATTTAATTAGGAGATTATATTGTAAGAGATAATTATTGTATATATGTAGCCGGTAGTGTTAGATAGATATACGAGAACTTGTTGTTCGACCAATCTCTTGGAGAAGGAGAGGTGGTCGATATCACTTCTCTCTGTATGCATATGTTCATGACGATCTTCTGTTTCCTTCATTTGCTTACTAGCTAGCGTGTCTAGTCCTCTCCATACGTATATAGTACGTAGCGTCGACCAAGCACGGAGATAAGAGAGGACACTTCTCTCTATTAATTAGCTAGCTAACACAATATATGAAACACCTAAATTAACCCCCCAAAACCCCCCAACCTCCCCCCTTTCAAAAAAAAACCCCAGCCCCTGAAATGCTGACGCGTGGATGCCTATTGGTCCCGGTTGGTGACCAACCGGGACAAAAGGCCCTGCCTATTGGTCCTGGTTGGTGTCACCAACCGGGACCAAAGGCCCCCTGCCTGGGCTGGCAGCAGCGGCCACGTGGAGGACCTTTTGTCCCGGTTCGTGTAAGAACCGGGACTAAAGGGTTAGGGCTTTAGTAACGACCCTTTAGTCCCGGTTCGAAAACCGGGACAAAAGGCCCTTACCAACCGGGGTAAAAGCCCCTTTTTCTACTAGTGCACTCACTTGAAGTTGTAAGGAAAGAGTATTTCTCTTTTGTTTTGATGTCGAAGGAACGCTTGTAGCAAGTTTTTCTCAGTATCTTCAACTCTATTTTGTACCATCCATTCATTTACGATATTTGGGCTAATGAATCCAATGCCATAGATTTGTCCGCTTTTGCATTCGACGATCTTCAATCTGCATAATATAGTGAGCATAATTATATATACATGCAATGAACGAGCTGAGCTAGAGACTTAATTACAGAAGTAATACTTACAGACATTAGCAAGTCATGAGTTGTTTGTTGAGGGCCTCTTGATTGAATAACTGAAATAACTTCACAAATTCAACAGGCATCAGGTCGACTCCAATGAGGTCGTGCTCTTAATTCTCACCATCAAACTATCGGTCCCATTCTTCCTGCAGCTTGCCAAGTACCAGTCATGCAATCTTCGCATCATCGTTGTTAGATGAGGGAGCTGATCACATTTGACGAGAGGCTTCCCATGCTCGTAGCTGAAGATCTCTACCACCTCAGCCGTTTCAAACTTTACATCATCGCCCATGTAATCACCAAGATTGGTACCGGGCTGTAGCCCCGGATGATTCGCGACGATATTGCTAGACACCTTCAGCGGGGGCACGATTGCTTCTCCTCATCGCCGAGCTGGGGAATTGTTTTCCCACTTCTTCATCTTGCAGCACTGGTAGTACTTCCCGACCGCCACGCTTCATCATATGTCTTTTTAATACAACGATCGTAGTTGGATTGCGGCGGAGGCGGTGGTGGTCTCTTATGGGCATCCATAGTGCACTTCGCTTTCACCGGATCTATTGTTTCCTTCGGATGTGGAGGTTTCTGTTCAAACTGGGCCTGCACTTCGGCTTCCATGATGTCATCGGTTTCCTTCTCAGTCCTCTCATATGGTATCTTTGGAGGAGCCTTGAGGCTTGGACCAAATTTGAATTTCTTCCCGCCTTTTGTACTGCTAGCCGTCGGAGCGGCGGTGGCTCTCTTCCGCTGTTGCTGAGGCGGAGGAGTCCGCTGATGCGCCAAAGGAGGCGGAGGAGGAGGCGGAGTCCGCTGACGCGCCGGAGACAGCTGAGGCGAAAGTGGACTCTACTGAGGGGCCTCATCCGGCTGAGTTTGCTGAGGGGCCTCAACCGGCTGAGCTGGACTGTGAGGTGTCTGTTGAGGGGCCTCATCTGACTAAGTCTGCTGAGGCGGCATCCAGTTCGGAAGCTTGATGTTCTCCTTTCTCCATAGACAGGTACTCCTTAAGGCATTTTCCAGAAGACTATCGCCTTCATCTGTAGGGTAGTTAAGCTACAGCCCCTCAAATCCCTCCATTATTTCATCCACCATGACAATAGCATAGCCATGTGGAATCAAACGGCAATGAAAAGTTCCCATAGCTCGAGGAGGTAAAACAGAGCCGACTGCCACCTTCAAGGTAAGCATCTGGCATTTTGCCATTAGCACACAATGTCCAGCCACTGTATACTATCCACGGGGTAGCGAGGAGCCATGAAATCAGGTTGAACAAGCTCTGTGGAAGCCACGCTGCTTCTCCGCTGAGATGGTGGGGCAGCTTCTGAGGCACTGTTGAAGGAAGGATCTTCGTACCGCTGAGATGGTTGGCCGGTAGCTCACTGGCTCTCAAGTTCATCTAGTTTCGCTAATCTTGCACTGAGCTTCTGCATTTCGCTTGCTTCCTATTTCTTCTTTCTCTCTCGGCTTCTATAACCACCACTATGAGGAAACCGATGCACCCATGGAACAGAGCCTGATGTGCCTCATGTTCGTCCAGGGTGTTCAGGATTCCCATGGAACTCTGTCAGCTCATCCTTCTCTCTGTCGGGAATGAACATCCCTTCCTGCGCTGCCTTGATTGCTGCCTCAAGCTTCCGGATGGATATTGCACATTGCTCGTTCTTCCAAACACACTTCCCTGTTTCTGGGTCCAAAGTTCCCTCAACCCGGAAGAACCAAGTCCTTGCCCGATCTGGCCAGTGCAATGTCACTGGTTGGACCCCTTTAGCAAGCACGTCTTGCTCTACTTTGTCCCACCTGACCCCGTGGTATGGTGATACTTCTTTGCAGCATTTTGCTTGTTTGTCAGTGACCTTTGCTTACCCTTGTCTGATTTCTTGTAGGCTACAAGTGTGGACCAGTGATCTCTATATCTTCTCATATTGACCGATGAATTCTGGACTCTCATCTTTCTCGACAAACTTTTTGTTCAAATCTTTCTTCCAGTTCCTGAATAGTTCTGCACTACTGCAGGATGCTGCTAACGCGACACTACGATCAGAGACGCTTCGACGAAACTGTGTGCGATGCATTAATCGCAAATGGTGATGTAAAAAACCGTCAAAAAAGATGCAAAACGTTTGCGATGGCGGATACATCAAACACGGTTCAGATTTTAGTTGTGTGTGTAATGCGGGACATATGGTTCAGTTCAATGAACTGTTTGCGATGAGGAAGAAGAACAAAAACGGGCAGCCAAATGAAGGCGTATGCGATATATGACATACAGTTCATTCGGATTAACTGTTTGCGATGAGACGGAACAACAGAAACGGGCATCCAGATGAAGGTGTTTGCGATTGAGGGCATACACTTCAGACTCATGGACTGTTTGCGACTAGGCAACACAACAGAAATGTTCAGCCGGATCAACGTGTCTGCGATTGACGGCATACACTTCACATGGATGAACTATTTGCGATTAGCCACAATAAACAGAAACAGTTAGAAAGATCAACGTGTGTGCGCTAGACAGGCACACATTCTAATTAAAAGAATCGTGCGTGATGGTAATAACGAGCGCGCACGATTGTTGGAACAAGACGTGTGCTGACATCGCCTATTGTGGTGCACCCTATGGTGCAAACGGCTCGTACGCGTCCGAGAAAGCGTGCCCACATTACGCCGTCTGAGAATAGTGCCACAATTAGAAATTATAGAACCGTCAATAAGTTTTGAGCCTGCGTCCCGTCACATTCCAAATTACTACCACGCTATATTTAATTGCAAACTTGTTCACACCGATCAAACCTAAATGGTTTCCCACTTAGGAGTGTATTAGTACTCGGTTATAAATACTACTACTCCAAGATGACCACACATGGCTAGCGTGAGTTCTGGGTCGAGAGATTACTACCAGGGAGAGGTGATAACCCACAAGTATAGGGGATCAATTGTAGCCTCTTTCGATAAGTAAGAGTGTCGAACCCAACGAGGAGCTAAAGGTAGAACAAATATTCCCTCAAGTCCTATCGACCACCAATACAACTCTACGCACGCTTGACGTTCGCTTTACCTAAAACAACTATGAAACTAGAAGTACTTTGTAGTTGTAACGGGATATGTTTGCAAGAATATAAGGAGCACATAAATATAAACTAGGGGCTGTTTAGATAAAGAAGCAATAAAGTTAGTATAGCGAGTGTGGAAAAGTGGTGGTAGGAGTTGCGAAATTGTCCCTAAGCAATTGACTACTTTACTAGACCTATAGCAAGTTTTATGTGGGAGAGGCCACTCCTAGCATGTCATCCCTGACTTGGAATTCTATGCACTTATGATTGGAACTATTAGCAAGCATCCGCAACTACAAACGTTCATTAAGGTAAAACCCAACCATAGCATTAAGATATATTGGTCCCCCTTCAATCCCGTATGCATCAATTTCTATGCTAGGTTGAAGCTTTTGTCACTCTTCCCTCCACTACATAGTCCTATCAACAAAAAACTAACCCTATGGTGTGATCCATGCGCGTGCTCATATGATGGGCACCAAAGGACAGCAACATAACCACAAGAAAATTAAACCAATCATAGCAATTCGCCAACTACTTATAGGACAACGAAAATCTACTTAGACATCATAGGATGGAAACACATCATTGGATAATAATATGAAGCATAAAGCACCATGTTCAAGTAGAGGGTACAGCGGGTTGCGGGAGAGTGGACCGCTGTAGATAGATGGGGGAAGGTGATAGAGATGTTGGTGAAGATGACGAATGTGTTGGTGTAGCTCGTGGTGATGATGATGGCCCCGGCGGCGTTCCGGCGCCACCGGGAGAGAGGGGGAGAGAGCCCCCTTCTTCTTCTTCTTCCTTGACCTTCTCCCTAGATGGGAGAAGGGTTTCCCCACTAGTCTTTGGCTTCCATGGCATGGGATGGGCGAGAGCCCCTCCGAGATTGGATCTGTCTCTCTGTCTCTCTCTGTTTCTGCGTTTCAGATTCTAGCCTTTCACCGTTTCCGTGGGCCCCTCGGGCATCGTCTCGCGTTGATTCCACTTCCCAAAATTCATAAATATTCCGAAAATAATCTCCATCAATTTTTATCCCGTTTGGACTCCATTTGATATGGATTTTCTACGAAACAAAAAACATGCAACAAACAGGAACTATCACTGGGCACTGGTTCAATATGTTAGTCCCAAAAATAGTATAAAAAGTTGCCAAAAGTATATGAAAGTTGTATAATATTGGCATGGAACAATCAAAAATTATAGATACGACGGAGATGTATCAGTATCCCCAAGCTTAATTCCTGCTCGTCCTCGAGTAGGTAAATGATAAAAAAAATTGATGTGGAATGCTACCTAGCATAATCTTGATCATGTAATCTAATCATGGCATGAATATTAAAATACGAGTGATTCAAAGCAATAGTCTATCATTTGACATAAAAGAGTTTAATACTCGGGCATCCCAACAAACAATCATGTCTTTCAAAATATCAATGCTAAAAAACGTTATCCCTACAAAATCATATAGTCTTTTATGCTCCCTTTTCTTAACACAAGGTACCCCTCATGCCCATCCCGGTGTCAGCCAAGCAATTGGTTCATACTTTTTAACGCGCTTCAGCCTTTTCAACCCTCACGCAATACATGAGCGCAAGCCATGGATATAGTACTACAGGTGGAATAGAGTATGATGGTGGAGGTTGTGTGGAGAAGACAAAAGGGAGAAAGTCTCATATCGACGCAGCTAATCAATGGGCGATGGAGATGCCCATCAATTGATGTCAATGCGAGGAGTAGGGATTGCCATGCAATGGATGCACTGGAGCTATAAGTGTATGAAAGCTCAAACTGAAACTAAGTGGTTGTGCATACAACTTGCTTGCTCATGAAGACCTCGGGCATTTGAGGAAGCCCATCATCGGAATATACAAGCCAAGTTCTATAATGAAAAATTCCCACTAGTATATGAAAGTGAAAACATAGGAGACTCTCTCTATGGAGAACATGGTGCTATTTTGAAGCACAAGTGTGGTAAAAGGATACTAACATTGCCCCTTCTCTCTTTTTTTCTCTTTTTTTTGTTTTGGTGGGCTTCTTTGGCCTCTCTTTTTTATTTGGGCTTCTTTGGCCTCTTTAATTTTTTTTAAAGTCCGGACTCTCATCCCGACTTGTGGGGGAATCATAGTCTCCATCATCCTTTCCTCACTGGGGCCATGCTCTAATAATGATGGTCATCACACTTTTATTTACTTACAACTCAATATTACAACTTGATATCTAGAACAAAGATATGACTCTATATGAATGCCTCCGGCGCTGTACCGGGACGTGCCAATTTGGTTACATAGTAGGAGACCATACGTGCATGCTTTGGGAATCACAAACCTTAACACCAATATTCTTACTAACTATTTACTAGAACCTCCCACATATTATCATCTCTATATCGCGAAACTATTTCAAGGAATCAAACATATCATATTTAGTGATCTACAAGTTTTATGTAGGATTTTATGACTAACCATGTGAATGACCAATTCCTGTCATCTCTCTAAATAGATATAAGTGAAGAAAGAGAGTTCAATTATTTCTACAAAAGATATGCCCACGCTCTAACAAATATAAGTGCAGAAAAGAGCATTCGACAAATGGCGGTTTTCTATATGAAGAGAAACAGGCAATCCAAACTTCAAATGATATAAGTGAAGCACATGAAGCATTCTATAAAGCCCGACTCAAAAGATTTAAGTGAAGTTCAATGAGCATTCTATAAATCAACCAAGGACTATCTCATACCAGCATGGTGCATAAAATAAAAGTGAAAACTAAATGCAAAAGACGCTCCAAGATTTGCACATATCGCATGAATGAAACGAATCCGAAAACATACCGACACTTGTTGAAGAAAGATGGGATGCCTTCCGGGGCATCCCCAAGCTTAGACACTTGAGTCTCCTTGAATATTTAATTGGGGTGCCTTGGACATCCCCAAGCTTGAGATCTTGCCTCTTCTTCTACTTCTCACATCGAGACCTTCTCGATCTTCGAACACTTCATCCACACAAAACTCAACAGAAAGCTCGGTAAGATCTGTTAGTATAATAAAGCAAATCACTACTCGTAGTACTGTTGCAAACCAATTCATATTTAGTTTTTGCATTTTAGCTACTGTAATATAACTTTTCCATGGCTTAATCCACTGATAGAAATCGATTGTTTCATCAAAACAAGCAAACTATGCATCAAAAACAGAATCTGCCTTAAACAGGACAGTCTGTAGTAATCTGAACATTCACCATATTTCTGCTACTCCAAAAATTCTAAGAAAATTAGGAAAAATAAACAATTTGTATAGAAAGACAGTGAAAAAGTTTCAGAACCGTTTGACTTTCCAGTAAAAAAAATGTAAAATCACGCACTACAGCCAAAGTTTATGTTTTGCACCGCACAAACCAACAAGCAATGTAAACATCCTAAAGGCAAATCTTGGCACATTATTTTTATAATACAATGGAATTGTACAAGGGGATAATTATTTTTGTTGAAAAGTTTTTGTAATTAAGATTCACAAAGTTTCCGTGAGCATGAACAAAGTTCAAGGCTAGCTCCCACTTTAACAATGCTGGTCTTTCTCACTTTCGCTTTTATTTTTGAAAAAGTTTTAGGTTCTCCTATTTATTTATTTTTTGTTTTTTAAACTTTATAAATGCACACAACAGAAATAAATGACTCTCTAAAACATCCGGGTTGTCTCCCTGGTAGCGCTTTCTTTAAAGCCATTAAGCTAGGCATATAGTGCTCAAGTAATGGATCCACCCGGATCCCAGGTATATCAAAGCCAATTTTAATTAAAAATGATTTGTAATTCAGTAGTGAGCAAAAAGTAACATATATCAAGCAATGAAGAAGCCTAACTCTCTTCCTATGCATCGACATGTCATACAAGCACAATTCATGAACATCAAGTAAAGGCCAATACATAGCATAAGCAATTTCTTGCAATTTTATCGTGTTGGAAACATAAAGAGGCGGAGATGTAGTTCCTCTCTCATAATAATTGCAAGTAGGAGCAGCAAGCACATGCATATTATATCTATCAAAATCTTCATGTGCAATGGTAAAATGCAACCCATCAATATAATCTTTAATAAGGGCAAACTTCTGCGATATTGTGTAGTCGGGAGAATTCAAAAAGATAATAGGACTATCATATGTGGGTGCAATAGCAACAATTTCATGTTTAACATAAGTAACTATAGCAAGTTCATCTCCATAAGCATAATTCATATCGGCATCTTGGCCACAAGCATAGCAAGCATCATCAAAAAGGGATATTTCAAAAGAATCAAAGGGATCGTAGCAATTATCATAGCAATCATCCTTCGGTAAGCACGAAGGGAAATTAAACAATGTATGAGTTGAAGAGTTACTCTTTAGGAGGTGGGCACGGGTAGCTAATCCGCGCTTCCTCCTTTTGTTTTTGGCTCTCCTCATCATCTTTTTCATCCAATGAGCTCACAGTTTCGTCAATTTCTTCTTCCATAGATTCCTTCAAAATATTAGTCTCTTCTTGGACAGCGGAGACTTCCTCAATAAATGCATCAATATCGGGATTATATTCATAATTCTCATAACAATATTTAAGTATAGCAAAATTTTCAGATCTGTAAACAGCATCATCAAGATTTTCACACGTTTTAAACAAAGATTCAATTTCATAAGCACCCACAAAAGCAACGAATTCTTCTATTTGTTCCACATTATAGTAATCATATATACCATTAGCATAAGAAACCAAGGTTTTATTATCATTGAATTTGCATGAAAAGGAAAGGTGTGGAGCCTTCATCCTAGAGCAACAAGTATAATCATATCTCAAGCATAGTTGACGAGCATACCAATGCAACATATGAATTTGATCCCATAATAGACTCCCTTTTTGAGTCAAGCGATAATCCCTAAGTTTTCACGTTGATCCAACGTGTCTCCCATTATATAATTGAATGGGGTTTTCTCAGGATTATCAAAGTAGTACATAATATCTTTCACATAATGAGCATCGAGGGTTTTAGGAGGTTCCCCATCTCCATGAGTAGCAAGTACACCTAAGTATTTGGGTATTTCGTGTTCCATATCCATAACTAAAGATAGAGAACAACTTAGCACAGGAAATAAAAACTACTTAGTGATAAAGCAAACAAGCACAAACGAGAATATTCACCCCAAGCTATAACTCCCCGGCAACGGCGCCAAAAAAGGTCTTGATAACCCACAAGTATAGGGGATTAATTGTAGCCTCTTCGACAAGTAAGAGTGTCGAACCCAATGAGGAGCTAAAGGTAGAACAAATATTCCCTCAAGTTCTATCGACCACCAATACAACTTTACGCACGCTTGACGTTCGCTTTACCTAAAACAAGTATGAAAATAGAAGTACTTTGTAGTTGTAACGGGATAGGTTTGCAAGAATATAAAGAGCACGTAAATATAAACTAGGGGCTGTTTAGATAAATAAGCAATAAAGTTGTATATCTAGTGTGGAAAAGTGGTCGTAGGAGTTGCGAAATTGTCCCTAAGCAATTGACTACTTTACTAGACCGATAGCAAGTTTTATGTGGGAGAGGCCACTGCTAGCATGTCATCCCTGACTTGGAATTCTATGCACTTATGATTGGAACTATTAGCAAGCATCTGCAACTACTAACGTTCATTAAGGTAAAACCAAACCATAGCATTAAGATATATTGGTCCCCCTTCAATCCCGGATGCATAAATTTCTATGGTAGGTTGAAGCTTCTGTCACTCTTGCCCTCCAATACATAGTCCTATCAACATACAACTAACCCTATGGTGTGATCCACGCACGCGCTCATATGATGGGCACCGAAGGACATCAACATAACCACAAGCAAATTAAACCAATCATAGCAATTCACCAACTACTGGTAGGACAAAGAAAATCTACTCAGACATCATAGGATGGCAACACATCATTGTATAATAATATGAAGCATAAAGCACCATGTTCAAGTAGAGGGTACAGCGGGTTGCGGGAGAGTGGACCGCTGTAGATAGATGGGGGAAGGTGACAGAGATGTTGGTGAAGATGACGGAGGTGTTGGTGTAGCTCGCGGTGATGATGATGGCCCCGGCGGCGTTCCGGCGCCCCCGGGAGAGAGGGGGAGATAGCCCCCTTCTTCTTCTTCTTCCTTGACCTTCTCCCTAGATGGGAGAAGGGTTTCCCCTCTCGTCCTTGGCTTTCATGGCATGGGAGGGGCGAGAGCCCCTCCAAGATTGGATCTGTCTCTCTATTTCTGCGTTTCAGATTCTGGCCTTTCACCGTTTCTTATATTCCCGGAGATCCGTAACTCCGATTGGGCTGAAATTTTAACACGATTTCTATCCGGATATTAGCTTTCTTGCGGCGCAAGAAGGGCATCAACCGCCTTACGGAGTGGCCATGAGGGCCTAGGGCGCGCCCCTCACCCTCGTGGGCCCCTCAAGCATCGTCTCACGTTGATTCCACTTCCCAAAATTAATAAATATTCCAAAAATAATCTCCATCTGTTTTTATCCCGTTTGGACTCCGTTTGATATGGATTTCGTGCGGAACAAAAAACATGCAACAAACAGGAACTATCACTGGGCACTAGATCAATATGTTAGTCCCAAAAATAGTATAAAAAGTTGCCAAAAGTATATGAAAGTTGTATAATATTGGCATGGAACAATCAAAAATTATAGATACAACAGAGACGTATCAAGACGCGAGCATCGAAGCGGAAGCACGAGAGAAGTCCCGCCTCGCCGGGAAAGCAGCCGACATGTCCCACTGCGCAGCCGTAGCAGCACAGAGGTCCCGCCGAGCCGCCGAAGCAGCACAAAGGTCCCGCCGCGCCGTCGATGCAGCAGACTGGTCTGGCCGCCGCGGAAGCAGCAGAGATGTCCCGCCGCACCGCGAACGCAGCAGAGATGTCCTCCCGCGCCGCGGCGGCGTGGGAAAATATCTCACGGGCAGGCAAGGACTCTCACAGGATGGGTCGGATCTCCAACTGGATGAAGCAGCAGAACGGGATGAATCCCTCGTTTGAAAGTGCTACCAGCGTCATCGGAGGACTAGGGGAGGACAAGCCGAAGCTCCGCACCGAGCGCGACCTGCTGAGGGTGAAGATTGCCGGAACGATGAAGCAGCACGAGGAGACCACTGCCTTGTTGCAGAGGACCGGCGTCATCGTCAGGAAACTTATGGACGAGAATGCCATGCTCTGCATCGAGCGCCAAAGGCTGGTAGAGGAATCTGTGGATGCTCTCAAGCAGCGTCTTGAAGACACCAAAGAGCTCATCGCCGCTCGCCGCATAGCCTACTAGTTCCCACGGCCTGCATCAACGCATCAAGAAAGTAGAGATCAGCGAGACAGATCGTTGACTTCTTTCTTCTTTTGCCCTTATGTATTTCGGGTGTTGCCGCATGTGGATTTTTTAATCATCTTACTAAATATGTAAGACAATTATTATCCATTGTCATCGTCCTTATATTCATCAGTCTTGCTATAATTTGCTGTCGATGCTATATAGGTCTGTCAGATCTTACATCAAGATCCGTGCAAAACATTCTTTTCAATTTTTTTTCTCTCCTAAATCTCAATCGAGTGAGACATAGCCATGCCATGAAACAGGGGCTCGTGCGCCATTAATGGAGACGTTGGGAGGAAGGTGGGCCGCGGATAGAGGTCAAAGGGCTACCCTTCAGATGAGCATGCGCAGGAGTCTAATCGCACACCTCACATACTCAAATAGCTACCCTTCATGGCACCTCCTAGCCAATAAAAAAAGGGACACGTGGCGCCACATAAATCGTAAGTAGAACGCCCATGATTTCAATAATAGTGGTGTTTTTGATTTGTAACATGACAACACTTGTTCCAAAATGGCTTTGTTGATTGTTAATGTGTGCGCCTTTGCAAATAGGACAAAAAATTTACCAAAACATGTTGGTGCCATGTCATGACACCATGCCAAGTTTCATGATTTTCAAGCGAGTTTTGGATTTACGAGAATTTTAAACCAAGTTTCTTTATGTTTCCGGCCAAGCCAAGACGCCCAGATGTTTGAATTCCATTCCAATTTCTTCCATAGGACCTAGAAATTTTCCCAAGTACACATAAATGATTTTCCAACTAACTTTTCCACACTGGAGCATGCGCATATACTTCAAATTTGAATTATGTGCATCAAATACCTAGAAAATCAATTAATGTATAAAAAGCCAAACGAACCCGGAATAATTCCAAAATTTAGCAAGAAACTCCTATTTGGTCTAAGCTGCTGTGACGCCCCCGATTCAATCGTACACTAATCATACACGCAAATGTGTACGATCAAGATCAGGGACTCACGGGAAGATATCATAACACAACTCTAGACACAAATTAAAATAATACAAGCTTTATATTACAAGCCAGGGGACTCGAGGGCTCGAATACATAAGCTCGAATACAAAGGAGTCAGCGGAAGCAACATTATCTGAGTACAGACATGAGTTAAACAAGTTTACCTTAAGAAGACTAGCACAAAAGCAACATCGATCGAAAAGGCAAGGCTTCCTTCCTGGGAGCCTCCTAACTACTCCTTGTCGTCAACGTCCATTACGTAGTATTACGCACCCTCGGGGTAGTAGTAGTCGTCGGCGGTGGCGTCTAGCTCCTGGGCTCTAATGTCTAGTTGCGGCATCCGAGAAGAAGAGGAAAAAGGGGGGAAAGAGGGAACAAAGCAACCGTGACTACTCATCCAAAGTACTTGCAAGCAAGGATCTACACTACATATGCATGGGTATATGTGTATAGAGGCAATATCGGTGGACTGAACAGCAGAATGCCAGAATAAGAGAGGGATAGCTAGTCCTATCGAAGACTACGCTTCTGGCAGCCTCCATCTTGCAACATGTAGAAGAGAGTAGATGGTAAGTTCACCAAGTATCATCGCATAGCATAATCCTACCCGGCGGTCCTCCCCTTGTCGCCCTGTGGGAGAGCGATCACCAGGATGTCTCTGGAACTTGTTTGGGTGTGTTTTATTAAGTATCTGGTTCTAGTTGTCATAAGGTTAAGGTACAACTCCGGGTCGTCCTTTTACTGAGGACATGGCTATTCGAATAGATAAACTTCCCTGCAGGGGTGCAAGGGGTGCACCACATAACCCAACACGCTCGATCCCTCTGGCCGGACACACTTTCCTGGGTCATGCCCGACCTCAGAAGATCAACGCGTCGCCGCCCTACCTAGGCACAATAGAGAGGTCAGCATGCCGGTCTAAATCCTATGCACGCAGGGGTCTAGGCCCATCGCCCATTGCACACCTGCATGTTGCGTACGCGGCTGGTAAGCAGACCTAGCCTCCCTAATACAAGAGCAGGCGTTCCAGTCCAATCCGGCGCACGCCGCTCAGTCGCAGACGTCAAGAAGGCTTCGACTCATACCACGACGTCGACTGCCCATAACTGTTCCGGCGTAGTTGGTTAGTGAGTATAGGCCAGTGGCCAGACTCAGATCAAATACCAAGATCTCGTTAAGCGTGTTATTTTGAAGTAACCGCGGACGCCGACCAGGGCCAGGTGCACCTCTCGCCTAGGTGGTCTCAACCTGCCCTGTCGCTTCGCCCAAAAGTAATCATCATGGGGCTCTCGGGAACCTAGGCCCATCACTACCTGGATGGAACCATCTGCCCCTTCAGCCCCAACTCCGAAACACTTGCAGATACTCTACGAGCCGACCCGACTTTAGTCACCATCTGAATAGTATGTATGTATAGTATATACCCGTGATCCCCTCCCGAGTGATCACGGCCCGATAGTATAGCATGGCAGACGGACAAGAATGTAGGGCCACAGATGATAAACTGGCATCCTATACTAAGCATTTAGGATTGCAGGTAAGGTATCAACAACTTTAACAACAATGACAGGCTATGCAACAGAATAGGATTAACCAAAACAGTAACATGCTACACTACTCTAATGCAAGCAGTAGAGGAAAGGAATAGGCGATATCTGGTGATCAAGGGGCGGGGGGCTTGCCTGGTTTCTCTGGCAAGAAGGAGGGGTCGTCAACACCGTAGTCGAACTGGGTGTCGCCGGCAGTCTCGGCGTCTACAGGAAAGAAGTAACGGAGGGGGAACACAATAAATAACAGAGCAATCAAAGCATCACAAAGCATAGCATGGCAATACGTGGTGCTAGAGGTGACCTAACGCAGTAGTAGGTGATACCTGCGATGTGGGGAAACATCCGGGAAAGTATTCCCGGTCTTTCACGTTTTTGCACACACAGACCGGAGAGAGATTGTTGAATGTTCGCTATTCTAAGGACACGGGGCGGACGAACGGACTGCGTATCCGGATTTGTCTTGTTGTTCTGAGCAACTTTCATGTACGAAGTATTTTCATCTGATATACGGTTTATTTTATATGATTTTCGAAGTTTTAAACAGTTATTTGGAATTTCTTGAATATTGGCTGTTTTCCGAAGGCTATAACTGTAGTTTTGTCCATCCTATGGCTTAGTGCCCTTTACCAATATTTATCATCTTTCTATGATCTATACAACAGTATCATTGACATCCATGTTAGTGTTCAGTTGCTTGATCGATGCATTTGAAAAGTGCCACTTGAAGTTAATTCCAGAAACTGTTAAAATATACGATCATAGGATTTTGTGATTTTCATAGGATTTAATTCTTACATCGTTTGAATTTGGTCCAATAGGAGTTTTTGAACCTTGTCAAGTGTACTACACGCCCTTATAACTTTTATCTATGTTCGAGCTTGTTTTGCTGCTGTTTAAGTGCTTTCTAGAGGGCTAGTCAGTGTAAAAGCAGTAAAGCTAGCTACTGCTACAGTAACTGAACGTTACTGTGGCAGCAGACAGCGGCGGTACCAGCTCCAGCGGAGAGCGGCGCGGCGAGGCTGGAGGTGGGCGTGGCCGGGCTCAACGCACACACACTGCACGCACGCACACGCCACACACACAGCACGCATGCACGCACACGGGCACGCCGGCGGTCACGGCGCTGGCCAGGGGGTGCAGCGCGCGAGCGGCAGAGGCGGCGCGTAGGTGAAGGGGCAGCGGTGGCCAGCGCCTGCGCGCGTCCAGCGCGGGACGACGAGGCCATGGCCGGAGCGTGGCTGGCGGCAGCGGGTTCGGCGAGCGCGGACCGCGAGGAGCGGGAGGAGGGGCACGGTCCAGGGGCGCGGCAGGGTGCGCAGACGCAGTGGGATGGCGGAGGCGGGCGCGACGCAGAAGCAGCAGCACACCCACGATAGGGAGACAAGGCGCGGGCGGGACGCGGGGACCACGACGCGGGGCGCGCGAGCTCGCGCGCAGCCACGGGCACGGAGGCGATGAGCGCGGGGCCTAGGCACGACCACGGCGAACGGCGACTAGCTGCACGGCGGAGCCGAGCTCCGGTGAGGTTGCTAGCGACGGCTACGGGGACGAAACCACGCGTGAGAAAGAGGGGAAGAGGCGGGGGCTTACATCGCGCCTGCAGGTGTGCAAAGATGTTCTCGGGGAAGGCTCGAGGCGGCGGTTCCCGGCGACAGCGACGGCGGAGCAGAGGAGGAAGAAGAGGTTACCGGGATCGCTGCGGTGGCTCCTGGCTTGCGCTGGTCGGAGCTTAAGACGTAGTCGACGACAGTGGTTCGATCCGGCACGGCGGGGAGGCCTCGAGGTGGCGGTGGCCGCGGGATTGACGGCGAACGGCAACGAGCTCTCGGGCGAGATGGGGAAAAGAGAGAGACAAAGCGCGTGTGAGCGAGTGAGGGGGCTAGGGTTGCGGGGGAGGATGAGAGGAGCACGGGGAGGCACTTATCGGCGTCGGGGAGCCGCGGGATGCGCAACAGTGCGCGATGAGGAGGACGACGCGGCTAGGTGGGCTGGGCCGGACCTCTAGCAGCAGGCCTAAGTGCACAGTAGAACTTAGGCCCTTTTCTATTTTCTTATTTCTGTTTTCTGATTTTCTTTTATGTTTGCAAAATTTGTATCACCTAAATTATTTTTATAAAATACGGGAGCTAGCTCATAAATTGCAATGCAATATATCCTAGCACCAAAAACTAGTTTGGGTAAAATACTATTTCATATTAAATTTAGATTATTTATAAGGTTATTAAATGTTGTCGGTAACCATTGTTTCAGGTTGTTAGAGTCACTTACCTAATCCATATAATGTTGGTTACAATTTTATAACTGCCTATGAGTTAGTTTCCATTTAATGAACATTTTAGTTTCTGATTTGAACAAATTTCATTTTCCACTTTGAATTTAATTGAAATTTGTATTAGGAGTTTGAAAAGAAATATGATGCAAATGATGATTAGGCACTGTTAAACGTGCTGACATGGCATTAACTAAGGGTGATCACTGTAGTGTGATATTGGGGATGTTACAGTACATCCTAAGGAAGCAAAGCTTATGCGCTGGCATGCGGAGAGGGTGAAGCCAGATGACGGAGATGATCCGAAGCTGAGACACCTCGCAGTTGCTAGCCAGTGGAGAGCATTAAATGCTGAATTTGATTTTTTTTTCGCAAATGATCCAAGGAACATCGTGCTTGGCGCTAGTAGTGATGGCATGAATCCGTTTGGCAACTAGAACACCAATCATAGCACATGGTCCGTGTTTGTATGGATGTACAACCTCCCCCCTGGTTGTGCATGAAGGAAAAATACATACACATGTCTATGCTTATTCAAGGGCCGAGACAACCGGGAAATGATATAAATCTGTATCTCGGGTTACTGAAAGAGGAGCTACATACCTTATGGACAACGCCGGCCAAGACATGGGATGCAAGCAATGTAGAGTATTTCTACATGAGAGCCGCACTGATCACGATGGTGCAGGACTATCTCGGTTATGGCTATCTCTCCGGCCAGGTGTGCCACGGATATCGCAGATGCACGAGGTGCATGGATGATACAAATTCTCAGCAGCTATCGAAAGATGGCGGGTCTTCGAAAATCGTGTACATGGGGCATGAAGATGGCTCGAGAAGGATGACCCGTGGAGAAAGCATGGAGATCTATTCAATGGTAAGGTTGACCATCGAGGTCCTCCACGTAAGCGTAGCGGTGCAGAAATATATGAGTTATTGAAGAACTGGGAAGAGTGCCCCTCGCCGGGAAAGACGAAGAAAAAGGCGCCGGAGCCCCTGCTGAAGGTATGGAAGACGAGATATGTTTTCTGGGACTTGGAATACTGGCCCAAATTCGACACGCCTCATAGCCTTGATGAAATGCATATCACAAAAAATATCCTTGAGAGTTTGCCTGGAACATTGATGAACATGCCGGAGAGCACCAAGGATGGGCCGAAGGCAAGAAAAGACTTGGAATTTTTGAATATCAGGAAAGATCTCCAAATGCCTGGTAAAAAGTCGTCAGAGGAGACCGAGACGGAGATGGAGACGGAAGATAGGGGCACAAAAGTAAACAAGAAGGAAGAACAATATTGCGCCCCCCTCTTGCTTCACCTTAGATCCGAAGGAGGTCGATCAATTGTTCAAGTGCCTTGCCGGAATCAAAGTTATTTCCAGATACTGTGGGAAGATAAGCAGATATCTGGACACTAAGAAAAAAAAGGTTCAGCGAGATGAAGTCTCACGACTGTCATGTGATGATGACGCAGTTACTCCAGGTTGCACTTAGAGGGATTATGGACACACATGTGCATGAGACGCTTACTGACCTATGCAACTTTTTTTATGTTATCTCTCAAAAGTCGATAAGTGTGAAGCAACTCCATAGGCTACAAGAAGAGATCGTTGTCATACTGAATGAGCTAGAGATGTACTTCCCGCCCGCGTTCTTTGATGTCATGGTGCATCTATGTGTCCACATCGTGGACGACATCATCGACCTAGGGCCGAAATTCCTACACAGCATGATGTCCTTCGAGAGGATGAATGGGGTCATCAAAGGATTCCTTCGTAACATGTCCCGTCCAGATGGAAGCATAGCCTAGGGATATCTGACCAAAGAGTGCATCTCTTTCTGTGAGAGTTATCTAGTAGGCACCGGAGACCCTGTTGTTGGTTTCCCCGTCAATAAGCACTGTGGAAGGCTCGAAGGCGAAGGTCACACCAACGGTCATAGGGATGTGAATGTGTTAAGCTCGGGCTGACAAAACGACCTTGACAGGGCAAACATAGTGCTACAACACCTAGATGTGCTAGAAGATTTCGTGACACTACACAAAGAGACCATCGCAAAGAAGTACCGTGACCGTGGGGTGCACAGGACGGACGCTGAAGTTATTAGAGAGCACTACTCCACTTTCTTGTGTTGGTTCAAAGAGCGAGTTCTGGCTAAGCCCCCGGAAGAGGGTTGTCTGAACGGAACGCTCATATACGCCTTAGCACATGGACGTCGACCAACCTCGCGACTTATCAAGCATACGATATCAACGAATAGACGTTCTACACGGAGGAGAAGGATATAAACAGTGATGACTAAAATTCAGGGGTGACGATGGAAGCCATGACCGGGAATGTAATTGAAAGATATTACGGAAGGGTCGAAGAGATATGGGAGCTTCACTACTCTGGATTGCATGGCGCGACGATGTTCCGTGTCAGATGGGCTAAGAATGTACAGAGAGAAAACCGACATTTCACTACCATGTGTATACCCGACTCCGATAGCGGTACCGTCCAGGCCATCGCCAAAAATGAGCCATGGGTACACGCTAAACATGTGACACAATGTTTCTTCATAACTGATCCGATCAAACCCAGCCATGTTGCCGCGAGGAGAAGCAAAAGGAGCATCACCGGAATGGATGGAGTCGCCAACGAGGAAGACTACGACCAGTACGGTGATCCGATGAGGGAAGATGATGCCGATGACGATGAAACATACGAAAAAAGAAGAATGAAGACTACATTACCTACGAAAGATCGTAATCCCAGGAGAAGGAAAAGTCATGACAGTGGGCTCAATTATTCGACAACGAACAAAAGAGGGAAGAAGATCAGTGTGAAGCGCCGCCGTCGCCCAAGCTGACAAACAAATCCACAAATTTTGTGTGTGTCTAGCTATTTTGTATGCCGCCGTTAGCGGTCAAATGATGTAATATATATTATACTTATCCGGAGGGTAACAATGGTATTGCTCCAACGACAGACCAAGTTAAACCCTATCTAGCTAGAGTTATATATACCCCTGCTATACAAACTTGTACAAATGCAAATGAAAGATAAGAAAAAGAAAAGGAATGGAAGTTTTACAAAATGAAATTAATGAAAGAAAAAGAAAAAGGAACTAATAAGTTGTGGAAAATGAAATGAAAGAAAAATAAAAAGAAAAAGGAAGGAAGTTTGTGGAAAAAGAAAAGGAAAAAGAAAATAAAAAGAAAAAGAAAAAGAAAAAGAAAATAAAAAAAGAAAAAGGGAAATAAAAATAAAAGAAAAATAAAATATAAATATAAATAAAAAGAAAAGTAAAAAATAAAAAAAAGTTAGCAGTAGCGCGGTTTGTGCTGGGCAGCGCTATAGCTAAGTTAGCTATAGAGCGTTTTGCCACGCCGCGCTATAGCTAAGATGCCTAGACAGAGCCACCCATCTCTTTCCTCTCTCTCACTCTCGCTCGATCCGATCCCCTTCCTCTGAGCTCACGCCACCACCGACGCCTCACCCGCCCATGCCACCGTCGACGCGCACTGCACCGGACCCCTCCCCCCGTGCTGTCCCTCCCCCGTGCCACCGGCTGCCCGTCACCCTCCTCCCCCTGTAGCGCCCCCGGCCTCTCCCCTGTTTTCGCCGCTCCCCCGTGCAGTCCCCACCACCGGCGCCATCTTCTCTTCGCCGGCAGGTCTCTCTCTCTCTCTCTCTCTCTCTCTCTCTCTCTCACCAAATTTGGTCTCTGCAGATCGACAGGGCTCAACGAGGAGGAGAAGGACACCCTCAACCCATCGGCCAGCAAGGTGCTCGATGAGGAGGAGAAGGACGCCCTCAACCCCCTCAACCCCGGCGACCCCGACCACAACGCCGAAGTCCTCAACCCCGACGCCACCCCCTCAGCCCCGGCGACCCTGACCCCGGCGCGCGGTGAGCCACCCCCTTCCTTTCCTCCTGTTCTTAAATTAGGGCCAATTTTTTCTATGTAGGGTGTCCAAATTGAGTTCATGAGCAGTAGCTACTGGGCTAATCTAACTCTGGCATTGGTGGTAAAATGATGCTATTTTTAGGACCAATGCATGGATTCAAAACAAATTCTTATGTCAAGCCACTGTTTTTCCTTTGGAGTTTATTTTGCCTATAAACATGTGCACATGTGGTGTTCAATTAATATCCCTTTTTGTTTCCAATATCTAGAAACCTAGAAGCAAAAAAGATATAAGAACTATTGGATTCCCAGCTTGGGGTCTTTCTGTGCCCGCACTGTCTAAACCAATTCTAGCACAGTGGATTGAACAAAGGAGGATCTAGTCACCAGACTAGTGCACTTAACTGAAAATCCTTAAAGTGACCAGAGAAAATAAAATATAAACATATTTTTACTGCCAAGCCAGCTTACTCAAAATGTTCCTTTTCGTTGATTTAGAAGGTTTCAGAAAGTCTAAGCAATAGATGCTTTGTTGTATACAAAATTATAAGCAAGCATGTGCTTGTACATTGTGACAACGTTGATGGCATAAATGAAACATTCTATTGCAGCTTAAAGTGAACGACTGGATAAAGTGCTTTGTTTTTTTCATGGTAGCTAAAGACAGGAACAAAATGTGTTTGTGTACTTGTCTTGCTTTAAAAAGTGTACTTGTCCTTGAGCATCCATATGATCTATATATTGTCCAATTGCAAGTCATATGTTTTTTGTTATATGCTATGGCTTGTTTCTTTTGATTTGTGCTAGCTAGTTTGAAGGATATGTAGTACCAGTTAGCTATGGGCAGTAATCTTAACTTTTGCAGCACTGTAGAAAATGAAAATTAGCTTATATTGTCCATTTTGAAAATGAGGATTTTTAGTGAAATTCTACTTCAGCACACAGTGCTTATTGTCATTTGCAGTGAAACCGATTGCGAGTGACCTATGTTTTGCCAGGAATGTTGATTCATTTCCATTCCGGCAAATTTCAGGCATTCTATATGTGCACTTTCTAGCAAATGTCATGCCAAAATTTTCCGTGAATTTCGGCATGACTTGTGCTAGAAAGTTGGGCATATCGAGTGCTCGAGATTTGTCGCGACGGTAATGAAACGACATTTCCGGCAAAACGAAGGTCATTTTTTTGTCATTATTCACTTTATTATATAAAGCTCAATAATTAAATGACTATGACATTGAACCCTAGGAAACATGACCGACACCGATGAGGCCGGAGGTTCTCAGTCCCAATTAGGTCGAGCACATGCCTACCTCGACTTTTTGGCGGATCAAGAGAGATAGCAAGCTGGGTGTCAGGACCCCCTTGTCATGATGGAGGACGACGGTGGTGGCGCCCTCACGGACACTGATGCCCAATGACACCGGCATTGAGACTGGGGCTGATGATGTTGGTAACTACAGCACGGAAGGTGGGACCTCCCAAATGAGCTCGGCACCGGAAGATCGGTGGTCACGGCGGTGCACCCTGGCGAGTTCGAGCCAATATAGCTGCGGGAAGTGGCAGTGTGTTACGGCAACCAACTAGCATGCATCCTACGGGATACCGCTAACATCAACACCACAAAAATACGGAAGAATGAACATTTGAAGAAGCTGCTCCTAACTAGGTTGCACGCAAGATTCCTGTTCCCTGTTCGGAATGACGATGTCGACCCATGGGATGATGATGCCATGAAAAAAATCAACAACAAAGCCCTAGGGAAGTTCAGCAACGCATTGAGCGCTTGGAAAACTAGGGTGAAAAAGGCGACTGAAGTAGACCATAAAACCTACGCCGAGATTGTTGAAGACAATCCGAAAATTACGATAGAGGACTTTGAAAAGTTCAAGGAGACTTGCAATGAAGAAGCTGCCAAGGCCAGGTCGCAGAGAGGCAAGCAGCTGCAGGCAAAGAACATGGGGAACCACCGCCTTGGAAGTCGTGGTTACACGGGAAAGAGGCCCATGTGGGCTAAGGAGGACACATAACGTGAACGTCAGGGGATCCCAGACCCATTGGCTGAGTTCACCGACCAGCAGGAGCACGACTACATCAGGGCCCTATTCTCGTGGGACCCGCAAAAAAAGATTTTTTTTCACCGACGGGCTGACTAGGAAATTCATGAGATTACTGGTAATTATCCTTTTACCACCTTACATATTAGCTTCTGATCAATGAAGTCTACTACATTCTAGTCGCATTCATAAATGATTCACGGTCCATTTTGCAGAGAGAGCAACACAAGCTTGCGGCCGAAAGCGACTCGTCGACTCAGTCATCAGCGAAGTACAAGTGGGACACTCCTTTCAACCAGGCCATGAACATAATGATGGGACACCTGCCGGGCTAGCGGCCACAATACGGACGTGTGCACGGCGCCGGGGACGGTGGCACGTGGAAGTACTATTATAGCGAGGACCCCGAGGCTAAAAAACAATGAAAGAAGTTCAGTCAAGTGACTCTCGACGAGAAGGTGGCGTGGGCGATGGAGAAAACTAAAGCTGAGACCAAAGCTGAGGCAATCCAGGAAGCGGTAGCTGCCTGTAGACATGATATGGTGGCTGCCTTTACAAGTTTGATTCCAACTGTGGTCACCTGGGTGCAACAAAATCCAAACGCGCCACCAACTGATTTTCCCATGCCTAGCTTCACCGGGAGCGACTGAATGAACACCGCACCCATACCCGTACCTAGTATGGCAACCGCACCCGCACCTACTCCAGCACCTTCTCCTGCACCCAGCTTTCACAGCAGCCCTAGCTCCGTCTCTGGCTTGAATGTCGGGCCGTCGACATTGGCTGAGCAAGATGCCCTCACGGTAAATACGCGTCGCACCCTCATCAACTCAACTAATTAATTAATCTTCAGTTGCCGTTCTTTTTGGATCTCTCACGCCGCACGTATATGTCTTTGTAGGCCTACTCCACTCCATGCACCCTCCTTTACCACATGACGGGCAGGTTGGTGGATGTGGGGAAGGGTACTATACTGAAGCCCAAGGATCGATTGTTCCACCGCCGGCAGATGCCTGATAACGCCTTAATGGTCTCCGTGGCGAGTGTGAAAGTGGGCTACGAGGGTTTCCCTCGTCCGATACAAACTGATGGAGAGGATGACGAGACCCCCACGCAGCTTGGCCAATGCAAAAATTGCTCGTTCCTGTGGCCGAAAAATCTTCTTCGTGTCGAGGTGGCCGGGAGCACACCAAGGGGACCTCATGAAGGTATGACCACAACCCCACCTACACAAGTACAACCATCGTCTGTGCTGATTGCTGAGATCGAGAGACACAAGGAAGGAGGGCCAACTGTTTCGGCAGATGATGCCATCTGCCCCATGGATATGGATCATGACATGGAGGAGGCCGATGACCATCTCCAGTATCTCAATACCGGCTTTGAAAAAAAAGTAACAATGAGTCAACCATATGAATATGAGATGCATGTACCAGAGCCGGAACGTCCTCGGGAGTGCAAGAAGTCTTTGTTCATGCAATCCTCGCAGGACACGCGTCCAGATGCCGGTTCCACCCAAGCTCAACTAATTAGCCAGAGTAGTCCAATTCTGAGCCCGACAACACTAGGGGTGGTGCTCAGTGAGGGTCTGGCAGACCCACCAGCACCTCAGCCCACCAAGAAGAAGCAGAGGAAGAGACCGACGACGAGAAAATCCAATAAAGCTGGCAATGTTGGTTCTAGTAGCCAGCTACCTTCGACCAAGGTTGATAGTGTACCGATGAAACATGCGCCATTAAACCATGTCACGGGAGAGCCTATGGTACCGGCAAATGCAGTAGCTGCCATAACAGGGGATCTCAGGAGACTCCATGACCATGTGCTTTGGACAGAGAGAAGCCTCCTCGCCTCGGATGATCCAGGATACCCACTTTATATGGTTCATGTGCCGAGCAGTTGCAAGATGTACGCCCACACATGCCCCGCGGACCTCTTCTTCCTGAGTTTTGATTACATCTTCCAAATGTTTCAAATGAGGACACACTCGATTTTACGTTCGTCCGCCTGTATGCGCTGCACATGAACTACATCTTCTGGAAAGAGCAAGTCACCGTTCTTGCGGTCGCGGATGCATACTACATGCATGAGGGCTTCTTGTCAATCAACGACACCAACCATCAATATGCGAGTCAGTACATCAAAGAATTCTTGGTCAGCAATAAGGACAAAGAAACGATTCTCCTACCTTATTATCCCGGGTAAGTCATCCGCGGATAGCACTATAACACATACGTACATTTCAATAATTACTTTGCACGCATGAAGGCTAACTTGATCGTGTATTTTGCGCAGCGGGGGGTGTCATGCCATTCTCATCGTTCTTTATCCGCGTTACTCCCGCGCTCTATATTTGGACCCGTCGTAGAACATACAGAAGAAAGATAACACACACATAAAGTATGTTCTGGACAGAGCTATGTTGGGCTTCAACATGCGGGGTGGCTACATCCAATGCAAAAAAACAAATAAGGTCGGGCTCTGTTTCAGCCACAAGACTGACTTCTGTTGCATCCACAAACCGGCAAGAAGTGAGAACGATGGATTCTACGTCATCCATCTAATGATGGAGTGCAGAAGGGATGTGCAATCACTTTGCATGAAATCTTCATCCGATACCATATCCAGAGATGGGCCGAAGCCTTTGGAGCCGTGCTGGAAAATAGACTTCGAAATGATTTCTACCAGATCCAGCAGGAAATTGCGTCCATCATCATGAAAGATGTCCTTGAAGAGAATGGGATGTTCTACGGCAGCCCAATATCGCGAGCTAATGTCCGAACGCGCATTGCCCTACAGCATCAGGACATGACGCCTTTCACTAAGCTTGGGTCCATCCTCCCAGATATGGACAGATGGGAAGAGTGCACTATTTAAAAACAGTGTGTCTGTTTAGTTACTTGTTACTTTTTATATGACGAAACTTCGAATGTCTCAATACCACGAAACTATTAGATGTATGGTGCCGTGCTCTAGTTAATTACTTTCAGTACGATGAAATTTGTTAACTATATTTACTATATATGTTGCTTCTATTTCATAACTGTTTTGTTGAATTCGCTTCATGATATATATATATATATATATATATATATATATATATATATATATATATATATATATATATATATGTAGACACGCACACATAAATACAATTCTGATCATGGGATCAGAATAATATTCTGATCGCAACCAGAACTTCCTAAGTTACACGCCTGAATTTCCCTCTGTATGAACCCGACCTTCGGGCTATCTTCGCAACCGTGTCTCACCGTGCGAATTTTTCTGGTTAGTCATGTTCTATGTGATGTAAGTGTAATCTGCAAACTGTTTCTAGCAACTAAATGCCTGTTTTAAATATGAATCTCTCTCCTTGGCGGATTTGCTCTCGGGTCATGATGAAACATGCCTCTGTTGCAATTTTACTGCCCGAGGTTTTCGACCTGAACTTCCCCCTATGCTAGGTTGAACTTCCCTCAACATTGCCCAAATGGGGCTTGCAATATACCGTTGGAAAGCTATGGACACGAGTATCATGACGCAAGTTAAATTTCTGACAAAAGCTACGCGGTTTAATAGCAGTTTTGAAAACCGTTTTTTCTTCATACAAAAAACGTGAATCGTATTTTCAATCGCATTTATAAACCGTTTATTGGAATGAGGCAAATAATATGGCGTTGGAAAGCTGCTGCAAAACTGCTCCTTCCGCATGTTGAAAGTTTTCTCTAATTCCCTATGGATAAAGAGTAATTTGCAAAATCGTTCAAATTCGTAAACCGAACAGGCGAGTTTGTATTTTCAAAGTCATATCTAAACGGCTAATACAATTGAGGCAAATGATATGGCGTTGGAAAGTTTATGAAAATGCTACTTTTTCATGTTAAAAGTTTTTTCTAATTTGCAATGGTTAAAAAGTAATTCAGAAAACAATACAAGTACCACCGAGTTTGTATTTTCGAGCTTATTTTACCGTACGCCCGAATGCAGCAAATGATATGGCGTTAGAAAGCTTGAGGAAATGCGAAACATTTTCGTATATATTGTTTCTCCTAGTTCCTCACGGTTTTAAGTCCAATCTGAAAATGGCTAAAAATGTATTTTCACCGTAATTTCTACATACTTGATCGGAATGGCGCAAATAATATACTGCTGAAAAGCTACGGAAAATGCGAAACTTTTTCATGTTGATGGTTTTCTCTAATTCCTAGCCGTTTACAAGTAATTTTGAAACTGGCGAGATCATTCGTTTTGCCTCTATCGCGAAACAAATTTTTCGAAAATGCACCGCGTGAAGAACTTGAACTTTTTGACATGTCCATTTTGGAAATGGCGAGATCATTCGTTTTGCCTCTGTTTTTTCACGTGATTTTTTTTATCGTTGCTTGATACATCCATTTTGCATCATGATTGTATATCGGTATTTATTGCATTATGGGCTGTTATTACACGTTATGTCACAATACTTATGGCTATTCTCTCTTATTTTACAAGGTTTAACATGAAGAGGGAGAATGCCGGCAGTTGGGATTCTGGGCTGGAAAAGGAGCAAATATTGGAAACCTATTCTGCACAGCCCCAAAAGTCCTGAAACTCCATGAAAGTCATTTTTGGAATTTATGAGAATTATTAAGCAAAGAAAGTACCAGAGGGGGCCCACACCCTGTCCACGAGGGTGGGGCGCGCCCACCCCTACTGGGCGCGCCCCTTGTCTCGTGGGCCCCCTGGTGGCCCTCTGGTGCCCTTCTTCTTCTATATGAAGGCTTTTACCCTAGAAAAAATCATAAGCAAGCTTAAGGGACGAAACTCCGCCGCCACGAGGCGGAACCAATCTAGGGCTCCGGCGGAGCTGTTCTTCTGGGGAAACTTCCCTCCGGGAGGGGCAAATGATCACCATCGTCATCACCAACGGTCCTCTCATCGGGAGGGGGTCAATCTCCATCAACATCTTCACCAGCACCATCTCCTCTCAAAACCCTAGTTCATCTCTTGTATCCAATGTTGTATCAAAACCACAAATTGGTACTTGTGGGGTGCTACTAGTGTTGATTACTCCTTGTAGTTGATGTTAATTGTTTTATTTGGTGGAAGATCATATGTTTAGATCCTTAATGCATATTAATACTCCTCTGATCATGAACATGAATATGCTTTGTGAGTAGTTACGTTTGTTCCTGAGGACATGGGTGAAGTCTTGCTATTAGTAGTCATGTGAATTTGGTTTTCGTTCGATATTTTGATGAGATGTATGTTGTCTCTCCTCTAGTGGTGTTATTTGAACGTCGACTACATGACACTTCACCATTATTTGGGCCCAGAGGAAGGCATTGGGAAGTAATAAGTAGATGATGGGTTGCTAGAGTGACAGAAGCTTAAACCCTAGTTTATGCATTGCTTCGTAAGGGGCTGATTTGGATCCACTAGTTTCATGCTATGGTTAGGTTTACCTTAATACTTCTTTTGTAGTTGCGGATGCTTGCAATAGGGGTTAATCATAAGTGGGATGCTTGTCCAAGAAAGGGCAGTACCCAAGCAACGGTCCACCCACATATTAAATTATCAAAGTAACGAACGCGAATCATATGAGCGTGATGAAAACTAGCTTGACGATAATTCCCATGTGTCCTCGGGAGCGCTTTTCTCATTATAAGAAATTGTCCAGGCTTGTCCTTTGCTACAAAAAGGATTGGGCCACCTTGCTGCACTTTATTTACTTTCATTGCTTGTTACCCGTTACAAATTATCTTATCACAAAACTATCTGTTACCTACAATTTCAGTGCTTGCAGAGAATATCTTACTGAAAACCGCTTGTCATTTCCTTCTGCTCCTCGTTGGGTTTGACACTCTTACTTATCGAAAGGACTACGATAGATCCCCTATACTTGTGGGTCATCATTGCTCTCCATCCACTCACCGGAATTAAGCAAGTGATACACCGATGGAAAGCTGTTGTAAACACGCAACTTTCCCGTGTTGATCATTTTTTTCATACTCGCGATGATTTTAAAAGTTTTCATCTGAAATTCATTCAGTGTAGTTGGTGAACTTCCTGCTCTTTTCACGTTGAACTTATGTGACATATTTTCATTTGTAATTTTCTCATCCATTTCGTCAGTGTTATACAAATGATATTCTTTTTGTACAAACCTCTCTCACAATATTTTTTTAACTTTCTCCGACGAGATCATGATTTTTGCCTTCATCGCTAATGGAAATGCACTGCGTCAAGTAGTTGAACTTCTCGGACATGTCTATTTGAACTTCACTCAGTTTTTGACGTGCTGTTTTTTGCACTGCGTTAAGTTGTTGAACTTCTGGGGCATGTCTCTTTGAACTTCACTATGTTTCACTTTATTGTATTTTTCTTATATGAAATACACACCATGTAGTACGTGGACTTCCGTTTGTTACCACTTTGAACTTCTCTCTGGTTTGAGAGAATTATTTTAAAACACTCAAAACAACATATTTTTTTATGTATTTTGGACATCTAAATACACGGCGAACCTCTCTCACAAGAATTTTTTGAACTTTTCCTCGCCGAGCACTTGAACTTCTGGCAACCATTTTTTCGTTCATGAGTCATTTTTAGAAGTGCAAAAAATGGCGTTGCTTTTTTTATTTTTTTGAATAGGTAAATCCTAGGTTCTAATAAACTCCGAACTTCTTTGTTATTTCAATTTGAACTTCACCTTTTTATATTTTGAGTAAAGAATTGCATTCGATTTTTATATGGAAAAAAATCTTAGTTTTGTAATAAACATTATAAAACTTCTTCGTTATTTTGAACTGAACTTCTTGGTTTATTCGTTAGCAACGGGTAAAATATAAGTTTTTGTGATAAATATTTGAACTGCACCATTTTTTTAAATTGAACATCTTGGTTTATTATTTAGTATCGAGGAAAATCTGAGTTTTTCATAGACATTGAACTATTGTATTTTTTAAAATTAAAATTCTTGGTTTTTTCAATTTAGACTTATTGGTGTTATTCAATTGTAATGGAAAAAAAATCCACATCTTCTTGGATATTTTCAAAATGAACTTCTTGTATTTTTTGTTAGTAACGGGAAAAATTGTAAGGAAAATCTGCATTTTTTATAGACATCGAACTTCACAATTTTATAGGCAATCACGCCACTCTATTTATAGGCAATGAACTGCTCTACCTTTTTTATTTGAACTTCATTTGGAATTTTATAATAATGTAATAAACATTGTACAAATTCTTGGTTATTCCGAACTGAACTTCTTGGTTTATTCGTTAGTAACGAGAAAAACTCAAGTTTTTGTAATAAATATGGAACTGCTCCATTTATTGATATTGAACTTATTGGTTTATTATTTAGTAACGAGGAAAATTAAAGTTTTTTATTTATATCAAACTTCTCTATTTTTGTAATTTGTACTTCTTGATTTTTTTTGTAATGGAAATATCCTAGTTTTATAATAAATATTGGACCGCCCATTCTTTTAATTTGAACTTCTAGAGGTTTCTTAATTCTAGAAACAATGAAAATGTCTTTTTTTATGTTTTTTGAACTTCTCTATTTTTAAAATTTGAACTTCTTATTTTTTTATTTTTAGAAACTGTGAAATATCCGCTTCTAAGTGCTCTTTTATTTTTCGAACTACTCTATTATTTTTGTTTTAACTTTCTATGAACTTTCTACCATCATGAACTCAAGCAAATTCATGACTAAGTAATCTGTAAATTTGATGTTATCTTTTTGTCCACATACTCGAATATATGCCGCACATTTCATTTGTGCAACTAGGTTTCATGCTGCACATGTCATGTATATACTTGAACTGAAAATGGCTCATAGTTTCTTTTCTACAAAATCTTCATGAACTGAAAACTTTGCTGAACATGAGTTGGAAATGGCTCATACTGTACTATACAAAAACCTTTTCCTAAACTGAAATCTCTACTGTACTTTTAACATTTTTTCACATTTGTTTGTCATAGTGCAGTTCAACTATTCTCAAACCTCAAACCACCATCAGATATATAAAAGGGGTATTCCAAGTTCAGTTTTCCAGAGAACAAACTCAAAAACAAATGTTCAGAGAAGGTCAAATCCTCCCGAAGTGAGGGTTCAGAGAAGACAGGGAGGGTCAATACCTACAGGATGGTAGAGAGGCGTCGGGAGGAGGGAGATCTCAATGTTGTCCGGCGTCGATCTGTGTTGCGTGGTGCGCGGGTGTGGGCGGTGACCCATTTTTGCTGGTTGGAGCGTTGCCTCGGGCCGAAGGGTGGTGCGAGCAAGGTGGAAGAGGGTCGCGGCGCAAGTGGAAGAAGGCTGCGGTGGCAGGGGGAGAAGTTCGTGGTGGCAAGGGGAGGGCCTGGGTGCGGGGCGTCCCGAGTGGCGGCTTCCATGGTCATCCTCGGCACGACGGCAGAGCATCGGGAGGTGTCCTGCATCGGTGGCCCTTCCCCCATCAGCGGCGGCTGGAACCGGCGGTTGGGGCTTCGGTTGCGGCAGCGGGATCTGACGGCTAGGGACCTGGCAGCGGCGGCAGGAACCGGCGGTGGGATAGGAGCACCCGGTGAACGGCGAGCGCGCGGGAGTAGGCGGCGCCTCGGGCGTCCGGCGAGCGCGCGGGAGGATGCGGCGGCTCAGTCGTCCGGCCAGCGCGCGGGAGGAGGCGGCGGCTCCAGCGTCCAGCGAGTGCGCAGGAGGGAGCGGCGGCTCCGGCGGCCGGTGAGCATGCCGGTGAGGTGGGGGTGAGTTGAGAACGTGTGCGGTACAGGAAGTTCGTGGTGTGGTGATGAAACCGGTCAGAGGGGTCTGATGGGCCGGCCGGGTTTTGTTCTTTTGTGTTTTTGGAGTTCGGGAACGCATCATCAGGCCCTATATATAGAGCATTGTGATCCAAATAACTATTCTGATCCCAGAATCATAATAATGCCAATATATATATATATATATATATATATATATATATATATATATATATGCATCTCTGACAGGTATATAGATCAACCATGGCGAGGAAGTGGTATGCCGTGTATGTACGGCATGTTCCGAGTGTGTACGATGAGTGGCCAGAGTGTCAGGCCCAATGTTTTAAATAGCCAGCTATAGCTCCGCTATAGCCTTTTCAGCAGGATGCCGCTAAATGGTTGCCTTCACAAATAGCCTGCTATATCCCGCTATAGCTGTTTTTGGAGGCCCGCCGCTATTTTCCATAGCCCGCTATTTTAAACATTGGTCAGGCCCAAGTCTCTGGCTTCTCGGGCGGAAGCTAGAAAGGGTTTGATAGCAGAGCAGAAGTCGAAGCTAGTTACTTGAGATTCATCGCACAACATGGGATTCAGAACCAGCGCCGCAAAAACTACTACATACCGCTTTTGATCATCGTGATCGCTCTTATCTCGTATGTCATAATTTAGGTAGATGATGAAACATGTGTCTACGGTGACACTGTAAGAGACATGTGATCATTAACTTGTATCGCTAGTTCGAGATGATGAGGAGATCGACATCATTTGTGATCGATAATGATGATATGATGAGACTATGTTGTACCACTTCGATGATGATGATGAGACATTCCTTTTTCATATAGTTTTAGTGTATGTGTATGTTGTAATTGTATAAAACCTATAAAAATACGAATACAGCAAAATAAAATAAAATAAAATACTAGCAGTAGCGTGGGGTTTTGGAGTAGTAGCAGCGCTGCCTTACCAGTAGCGTTGGCTGTAGGGGCACGCTACTAGTATTAGCAGTAGCGATGGACAGAGGCGCGCTACTACTAGATATAGGTAGCAGTAGCGCTGGGTAAGAACCACGCTACTGCTAAAGTTTAGCTGTAGCGCCGTAGCAGTAGCGTGGGCACCAGCGCTACTGCTATCTATAAAACCCACGCTACTAGTAGCCTTTTTCCTAGTAGTGCCTGCTCCACCGGAGGCACTGCTTGAGAAAGAGGAGGTCCTTGGTGGCAGAGGAGGAGGAGGAGGAGGAGGAGGAGAGGAGGAGGAGGATGAGGAGGAGATGAGAGAGGGACGATCGGAGTGTCCAGGTACCCGCCGCCTTGTCATCGGAGAAGCAGGAGGCTTGCACCCACCGCCGCTCTGCCGGAGGAGGGGGCCTGCCATCTACTAGGTATGAATTATATAGGATCCACTCGTTGCAATGTACGATTTGTCATTGTCTCAAGTAGTTAAATACATATGCTATGAGCTTCAGATTACATGCCAAAAAGTGGTTGGAAGCACGGAAGTCGCATGAGAAGTGCACGCAAGAAAGGAACATGGTCGATAAACATGGAACCATGCTCCCAGGACTTCTGCTCTGCAAGTGAAGGCCACAAACATGGGGGCAGAGGAAACAACGACCATTGGACATCTGAAGAGGTGAAAGAGCTAGTGGATGGTGTATCTATATATGGGTTTGGACATTGGACTAAATTGAAGAATGAAAGGTTTCCAATATCAGTTTGAACAGCAGAGCATCTTAAGGTATAGTCAATTGGTGATTTATTGCACCCTAAAGCACATGCATCTATAGATATTATCTCTGTTCGTTACTTTGTTGTTTCTCACATTTTTCTCTGTTAATCTTTTATTTATCTATATATTTTATTAGAAAAACATGAGAATTTTTATGTTTTGTTTAATCTTTCAGGATAAATGGAGAAACCTGTTGAAAGGCTACATGGTCAGGCCCACATCCGAAAAGAAGGTTTTATTCCATAAGTATGCTAAATTCATTATGGAACACCACTGATTTTCATCTCTTTCATTTCTTAAATTCCAGGGAAATATGAAAAGAAGGATCTCGCCTTCTCTAGATAAGAATAGTGTCGAAAAGATCCAGAGGTTAGCAGCTGATTACCCTCGAAAATGAAGCTGCACTAGTGAATGCTACAAGAAACATCGTATAGTACTTTTGGTGTAGCAGTGACACAGCAACAAGCGTTCTATTATTTTTCTAGAACTGCGAATTATAGTCTGCCATATTAAGTGTGTCGAGAGTATAGTGTGGATTCAGCCATCTGGAGGGAGCAGCTTCTATCTCCTGCCTAACTGCCTAGACAGACTAGTGAAGCACTTTGTATTAATGTAACTGGAGGACGTCTCCTCATCCATCAATTGAAACAGCTTGTGAATGTATGTAGTGATGAAAACTATATATCTGTAGTACAACATCAGGTTCACTTTGTGAAGAAACATCAAGAGGCATGCATGAACTTCCATAACATGTGAAGTCATAGTGGTACAAACTACGAAAGTACAAAGCATCTCATGTTTTACCTTTTTGCTTCACTTGCCTAATTTGTATTTAACCTACACTCTCACCACCTGATTTAACAGCAAATAACAGCTATACACACACCCTGTCAGAAATATACCATGGCTATGCAAAGTTTGAATGTGATTGTTGTTGATAGAGAACAGGCCGCTGTTCGTGGGGGTGGATAAGAAGGTTGTCGCTACGAATACACCGCCTGGCTTCAGCACACGGCTGATTTCAGCTATCTGGTTTTTAAACAGTAGCAGGAGGAGATGTCATGATCACACTAGTAGAAAAGGGGGCTTTTGTCCCGGTTGGTAAGGGCCTTTAGTCCCGGTTTTTGAACCGGGACTAAAGGGTCGTTACTAATGCCTCCCCCTTTAGTCTCGGTTCTTACACGAACCGGGACTAAAAGCCGCGGCCACGTGGAGCTCCACCTTTAGTACCGATTGGTAACACCAACCAGGACTAAAGGAAATTTTATGATTTTTTTTAAAAAAAAAATTTGCGAATTTTTTTTTGAATTTTTTTTTTATTTTCAAATTTCTGAATTATTTTAACCTCTAATCTCTAATCACCACCCCTCATCACTGCTCAATTTATCCTCTCATCTCTAATCATCCCTCATCATTCCAAATCATCTAACTTCCCGAACGGTCACCCATCCTCTCACTACTCCAGCCTGAGCACGCTTAACTTCCGGGTTCTATTCCCCCTCGTTTCCAAGTCTGCACATGTTGTTTTCCTAACAATAGTAAGATGTCAATCCTATTAACCCTCAGGAATTTAGCTTGAGCATGAAGTGACACATTTCACTGTTTGAGTTTGAAACTATTGTTTTAAAAAACAATAATTATTTAGTAACACTAATATTTCTGGAATAATTAGTTTGACCATTGTTTGACCACAGTTTGACTACAGTTTGACCACATTTGACCAAAATTCAAAAAACTGAAATAATTATTTAGTAATACTAATATTCTAGAATAATTAGTTTGACCATTGTTTGACCACAGTTTGACCAAAGTTTGAATTTTTTTGCCTCTCCAGATCTTAAAAGCCCATAACTTTTTTTCTGTTAGGTTTTTGAGGATTTTGAAAATGTTTAACGGGGTTCCCCCGTTAAATTCGGATGTAACTTTTCGAGTAGATGATTTTTCATATAAAAAACTTTTTCATCCGAGTTCGTATGCAAAAGTTATGCCCATTTTAAGAAATTCCAGAGAGATTTTGCAAATAAAGTCGAAATTCATATTTGTTAATTTTCCCAACAACTAAACCACATATCACATGGGAAACTTATTTTATTTTATTTTTTTGACATTTCCATCATTTTCTTTTGTTTTTTCTAAAACTGAAAAGGCGGTCGGGGGGTAGAGTTTGAAAATGGGACCTTTAGTACCGGTTCGTGCCATGAACCGGTACTAATGCCTCAAAGCCCATTAGTACTGCTAACCTTTAGTCCCAGTTGGTGCCACGAACTGGGACTAATGGGCATCGCACCCTTATTAGTCCCGGTTCGTGGCACCAACCGGGACTAAAAGGCCCAGGTGAACCGGGACTAATGCCTTAGCCGCACGAACCGGGACGAATGCTCACATTAGTCCCGGTTCGTGACTGAACCGGACTAATGTGAATACTGCCCTGTGACCAAAGCCCTGTTTTCTACTAGTGTGATGGATAAGTCCATATGACAACAAAAAAAATAGGTACACAGGTCATCGCATGATGCCCTGTTACTGCACAAAGTTGTTCAACCCAAACTAACTAAGCACTAAACTATTGAGGTTGACTTTATAGACGCATTCAGCAGTCAAAAACTAACAGAAATACAGAACATTATTTCTTATGTAATGCCCAAAGTGGTGTAAACTTTCTAGAATGGCTAATTGTTCATTGGACTCTGACAAATAAGATCGCAATTCCGAAGACACCAATTTTACTATGTTAAGTTACGAACCATGTACAATATTGAATCAAAAATGCCAATGAGACAGGTACTATACCACATTTAAAGGGGATGGCCAGCAGTGGATAGAAGCTCCAGCATGAATGGCATCAATTGAACATGAAGCAAAAGGGAGCTCGAAATATCAGCCCTTGCGAGAGCGAGGTTCCTGCAGAACCAAAATAAGAGAACACTAAGTATTTGCTAGAAGCATCATCGAATACTGCAAATGAATGTTCACGATTACTGTAGTTTGCTTGGATCAAAAAGAACGTTCTGAGGTAGTAATAGATTGAACTAAGGGAGCAGATAATCGCATATTCACAAGCTGTTCAATTGGATGCTGACCACATAGATCTTAGTCTCCTTTTGTATTAAAGAAAAATAAAGCACTGGTTTCCACACAAAAATTAGATGGCCCAACTTGTCTACTTTATAGTTTGTTAGAGTTGGATGTTAAAAGGTCCTCACAGGAAAAGCTCAAAATAAGCATGAAGGAATGCTCACGTGTTCATAGGGGTTTCTTCTTGTTTGTTGTAGTCATAGCATTGGTGGAGGATATTCTCAGAAAAATCCAAAGCAATCACAGATTAGTATGCCCTAGAGCTTGCAAGCTTCCTTGAAAACAAGCCACAAAACATGAATATTATCTTGACATGAAAGAGTGGCGATCATTTTTTGTTGCAACACAAAAAGATGAAGCACCAAATACTTGGCTTTGACAGATTTACGACTTATTATAAATAGTTTCTCACTGAGCAGTAACAGCTTAAGGCCATGGAATTAAAGAATGAGGCAGCCAAGAAATGTACCTCTTCATCGTGGCTGGGGAAGCCACTCCGATTGAAGTTCGGACGCCACCCCTCTCGTAAAGAAAGGAGACGAGCGGGCTCCTGAACAGCTCAGTTGTAGCAGGCTTCAGTTCACTGTATTCTTTCATGCCTGAGGTGACAGTAAGATGCAAGAATATATCTTTGCTGGTGAATCACTTGTTGCATTTCGAACATTTAAATCCTGACCTATAAATCACTGGCCTGGGACACATGTAGAAGCCAAAACAACAGAAATCCTAACCCAGCTAACATAATTGCATGAGATGAACGTAAGTCATGGACTTTAGACACACAGATTCATGCCTGACAGCCCTTTCCTTATCAGAGGTTCATAGCAAACAGGGCATGCGAACACCTCGGTTTTTGAGACGTCATTCAGATTGGTTTTGGTCTCCTGAAACTATTCGCATAGTGTTCGTCAGTTTCACACAGTATGAATAATGTCCAACCTTGGCATAACATCACACAGTATGAATAATGTCCAAGGAGGTCTATGTATCGAGAATCTTGAGGTGAAGAATAGATATCTTCTCAGCAAGTGGCTGTATAAGCTATCTGTAAAGACGGAGGCCACATGGTCACAGATTCTGGGTAATAAGTGGGAATCGTAGCATAATTTTAAAATTTTCCTACGATCACCAAGATCCATCTATGGAGTATACTAGCAACGAGGGGAAAGGAGTGCATCTACATACCCTTGTAGATCGCGAGCGGAAGCGTTCCAATGAACGTTGTTGACGGAGTCGTACTCGCCGTGATTCAAATCACCGATCACCGAGTGCCGAACGGACGGCACCTCCGCGTTCAACACACGTACGGTGCAGCGACGTCTCCTCCTTCTTGATCCAGCAAGGGGGAAGGAGAGGTTGATGGAGATCCAGCAGCACGACGGCGTGGTGGTGGATGTAGCGGGATCTCGGCAGGGCTTCGCCGAGCGTCTGCGAGAGGGAGAGGTGTAGCAAGGGAGGAGGGAGGCGCCCAAGGCTGTAATCTTACTGCCCTCCCTCCCCCCCCCCTTTATATAGGCCCCCTGGGAGGGGGGGGCGCCGGCCAAGATCCCATCAAGGGAGGGGCGGCGGCCAAGGGGGGATACTTGCCCCCCAAGGCAAGTGGGGCGCCCCCCCACCCTAGGGTTTCCAACCCTAGGCGCTGGGGGGAGGCCCATGGGGGGCGCCCCGGCCCACTAAGGGCTGGTTGCCCTCCCGCTTCAGCCCATGGGGCCCTCCGGGATAGGTGGCCCCACCCGGTGGACCCCCGGGACCCTTCCGGTGGTCCCGGTACAATACCGATAACCCCCGAAACTTTCCCGGTGGCCGAAACATGACTTCCTGTATATAATTCTTCACCTCCGGACCATTCCGGAACTCCTCGTGACGTCCGGGATCTCATCCGGGACTCCGAACAACTTTCGGGTTTCCGCATACTCATATCTCTACAACCCTAGCGTCACCGAACCTTAAGTGTGTAGACCCTACGGGTTCGGGAGACATGCAGACATGACCGAGACGCCTCTCCGGTCAATAACCAACAGCGGGATCTGGATACCCATGTTGGCTCCCACATGTTCCACGATGATCTCACCGGATGAACCACGATGTCGAGGATTCAATCAATCCCATATACAATTCCCTTTGTCAATCGGTATGTTACTTGCCCGAGATTCGATCGTCGGTATCCCAATACCTTGTTCATTCTCGTTACCGGCAAGTCTCTTTACTCGTACCGCAATGCATGATCCCGTGACTAACGCCTTAGTCACATTGAGCTCATTATGATGATGCATTACCGAGTGGGCCCAGAGATACCTCTCCGTCATACGGAGTGACAAATCCCAGTCTCGATCCGTGCCAACCCAACAGACACTTTCGGAGATACCCGTAGTGTACCTTTATAGTCACCCAGTTACGTTGTGACGTTTGGCACACCCAAAGTACTCCTACGGTATCCGGGAGTTGCACGATCTCATGGTCTAAGGAAAAGATACTTGACATTGGAAAAGCTCTAGCAAACGAAACTACACGATCTTTTATGCTATGCTTAGGATTGGGTCTTGTCCATCACACCATTCTCCTAATGATGTGATCTCGTTATCAATGACATCCAATGTCCATAGTCAGGAAACCATGACTATCTGTTGATCAACGAGCTAGTCAACTAGAGGCTTACTAGGGACACCTTGTGGTCTACGTATTCACACATGTATTACGATTTCCGGATAACACAATTATAGCATGAACAATAGACAATTATCATGAACAAAGAAATATAATAATAACCATTTATTATTGCCTCTAGGGCATATTTCCAACAGTCTCCCACTTGCACTAGAGTCAATAATCTAGTTACATTGTGATGAATCAAACACCCATTGCGTCCTGGTGTTGATCATGTTTTGCCCTAGGGAGAGGTTTAGTCAACGGATCTGCTACATTCAGGTCCGTATGTACTTTACAAATATCTATGTCTCCATTTTGAACACTTTCACGAATGGAGTTGAAGAGACGCTTGATATGCCTGGTCTTCCTGTGAAACCTGGGCTCCTTCGCAAGGGCAATAGCTCCAGTGTTGTCACAGAAGAGAGTCATCGGGCCCGACGCATTGGGAATCACCCCTAGGTCAGTAATGAACTCCTTCATCCAGACTGCTTCCTGTGCTGCCTCCGAGGCTGCCACGTACTCCGCTTCACATGTAGATCCCACCACGACGCTTTGCTTGCAACTGCACCAGCTTACTGCTCCTCCATTCAAAATATACACGTATCCGGTTTGTGACTTCGAGTCATCCAGATCTGTGTCGAAGCTAGCATCGACGTAACCCTTTACGACGAGCTCTTCGTCACCTCCATAAACGAGAAACATATCCTTAGTCCTTTTTAGGTTCTTCAGGATATTCTTGACCGCTGTCCAGTGTTCCATGCCGGGATTACTTTGGTACCTACCTACCAAACTTACGGCAAGGTTTACATCAGGTCTGGTACACAGCATGGCATACATAATAGACCCTATGGCCGAGGCATAGGGGATGACACTCATCTTTTCTATATCTTCTGCCATGGTCGGGCATTGAGCCGTGCTCAATTGCACACCTTGCAATACAGGCAAGAACCCCTTCTTGGACTGATCCATATTGAACTTCTTCAATATCTTGTCAAGGTATGTACTCTGCGAAAGACCAATGAGGCGTCTCGATCTATCTCTATAGATCTTGATGCCTAATATATAAGCAGCTTCTCCAAGGTCCTTCATTGAAAAACACTTATTCAAATAGGCCTTTATACTGTCCAAGAATTCTATATCATTTCCCATCAATAGTATGTCATCCACATATAATATGAGAAATGCTACAGAGCTCCCACTCACTTTCTTGTAAACACAGGCTTCTCCATAAGTCTGTGTAAACCCAAACGCTTTGATCATCTCATCAAAGCGAATGTTCCAACTCCGAGATGCTTGCACCAGCCCATAGATTGAGCGCTGGAGCTTGCATACTTTGTTAGCATTGTTAGGATCGACAAAACCTTCCGGCTGCATCATATACAACTCCCCCTTAAGGAAGCCATTAAGGAATGCCGTTTTGACGTCCATCTGCCATATCTCATAATCATAGTATGCGGCAATTGCTAACATGATTCGGACGGACTTCAGCTTCGCTACGGGTGAGAAAGTCTCATCGTAGTCAACCCCTTGAACTTGTCGATAACCCTTAGCGACAAGTCGATCCTTATAGATGGTCACATTACCATCTGCGTCTGTCTTCTTCTTAAAGATCCATTTGTTTTCTATGGCTCGCCGATCATCGGGCAAGTCAGTCAAAGTCCATACTTCGTTTTCATACATGGATCCTATCTCGGATTTCATGGCTTCTAGCCATTTGTCGGAATCCGGGCCCGCCATCGCTTCCTCATAGTTCAAAGGATCACCGTTGTCTAACAACATGATTTCCAGGACAGGGTTGCCGTACCACTCTGGTGCGGAACGTGTCCTTGTGGACCTATGAAGTTCAGTAGTAACTTGATCCGAAGCTTCATGATCATCATCATTAACTTCCTCTCCAGTCGGTGTGGGCACCACAGGAACATCTTCCCGCGCTGCGCTACTTTCCAGTACGGAAGGGGTGACTATCACCTCATCAAGTTCCACTTTCCTCCCACTCAATTCTTTCGAGAGAAACTCCTTCTCCAGAAAGGACCCGTTCTTTGCAACGAAGATCTTGCCTTCAGATCTGAGGTAGAAGGTATACCCAATAGTTTCCTTAGGGTATCCTATGAAGACGCATTTCTCCGACTTGGGTTCGAGCTTTTCAGGTTGAATTTTCTTGACATAAGCATCGCATCCCCAAACTTTTAGAAACGACAGCTTAGGTTTCTTCCCAAACCATAATTCATACGGTGTCGTCTCAACGGATTTCGAAGGAGCCTTATTTAAAGTGAATGCGGCAGTCTCTAAAGCATAGCCCCAAAATGAGAGCGGTAAATCGGTAAGAGACATCATAGATCGCACCATATCCAATAGAGTGCGATTACGACGTTCGGACACACCATTTCTCTGAGGTGTTCCAGGCGGCGTGAGTTGTGAAACTATTCCACATTTCCTTAAGTGTGTACCAAACTCGTGACTTAAATATTCTCCACCACGATCTGATCGTAAGAATTTTATTTTCCTGTCACGTTGATTCTCAACCTCACTCTGAAATTCCTTGAACTTTTCAAAGGTTTCAGACTTGTGTTTCATTAGGTAGACATACCCATATCTACTTAAGTCATCAGTGAGAGTGAGAACATAACGATATCCTCCGCGAGCCTCAACACTCATTGGACCGCACACATCGGTATGTATGATTTCCAATAAGTTGGTTGCTCGCTCCATTGTTCTGGAGAACGGAGTCTTGGTCATCTTACCCATGAGGCATGGTTCGCACGTGTCAAATGATTCGTAATCAAGAGACTCCAAAAGTCCATCTGCATGGAGCTTCTTCATGCGCTTGACACCAATGTGACCAAGGCGGCAGTGCCACAAGTATGTGGGACTATCATTATCAACTTTACATCTTTTGGTATTCACACTATGAATATGTGTAACATCACGTTTGAGATTCATCAAGAATAAACCATTAACCAGCGGGGCATGACCATAAAACATATCTCTCATATAAATAGAACAACCATTATTCTCAGATTTAAATGAGTAGCCATCTCGAATTAAACGAGATCCAGATACAATGTTCATGCTCAAAGCTGGCACTAAATAACAATTATTGAGGTTTAAAACTAATCCCGTAGGTAGATGCAGAGGTAGCGTGCCGACGGCGATCACATCGACCTTGGAACCATTCCCGACGCGCATCGTCACCTCATCCTTCGCCAGTCTCTGTTTATTCCGTAGTTCCTATTTTGAGTTACAAATATGAGCAACCGCACCAGTATCAAATACCCAGGAGCTACTACGAGTACTGGCAAGGTACACATCAATTACATGTATATCACATATACCTTTGGTGTTGCCGGCCTTCTTGTCCGCTAAGTATTTGGGGCAGTTCCGCTTCCAGTGACCACTTCCCTTGCAATAAAAGCACTCAGTTTCAGGCTTGGGTCCATTCTTTGACTTCTTCCCAGTAACTGGCTTACCGGGCGCGGCAACTCCCTTGCCGTCCTTCTTGAAGTTCTTCTTACCCTTGCCCTTCTTGAACTTAGTGGTTTTATTCACCATCAACACTTGATGTTCTTTTCTGATTTCCACCTCCGCTGATTTCAGCATTGAATATACCTCAGGAATGGTCTTTTCCATCCCTTGCATATTGAAGTTCATCACAAAGCTCTTGTAGCTTGGTGGAAGCGACTGAAGGATTCTGTCAATGACCGCGTCATCCGGGAGATTAACTCCCAGCTGGGATAAGCGGTTGTGTAACCCAGACATTCTGAGTATGTGCTCACTAACAGAACTATTCTCCTCCATTTTACAGCTGAAGAACTTGTCGGAGACTTCATATCTCTCGACCCGGGCATGAACTTGGAAAACCATTTTCAGCTCCTTGAACATCTCATATGCTCCATGTTTCTCAAAACGCTTTTGGAGACCCGGTTCTAGGCTATAAAGCATGCCGCACTGAACGAGGGAGTAATCATCAGCACGCTGCTGCCAAGCGTTCATAACGTCTTGGTTCTCTGGGATTGGTGCTTCACCTAGCGGTGCTTCTAAGACAAAATCTTTCTTGGCTGCTATGAGGATGATCCTCAGGTTACGGACCCAGTCCGTATAGTTGCTGCCATCATCTTTCAGCTTGGTTTTCTCTAGGAACGCGTTGAAATTGAGGACAACGTGGGCCATTTGATCTACAAGACATAGTGTAAAGATTTTAGACTAAGTTCATGATAATTAAGTTCATATAATCAAATTATTTAATGAACTCCCACTCAGATAGACATCCCTCTAGTCATCTAAGTGAAACATGATCCGAGTTAACTAGGCCGTGTCCGATCATCACGTGAGACGGACTAGTCAAGATCGGTGAACATCTCCATGTTGATCGTATCTTCTATACGACTCATGCTCGACCTTTCGGTCCTCCGTGTTCCGAGGCCATGTCTGTACATGCTAGGCTCGTCAGGTCAACCTAAGTGTATTGCGTGTGTTTCGAGGCCATGTCTGTACATGCTAGGCTCGTCAACACCTGTTGTATTCGAACGTTAGAATCTATCACACCCGATCATCACGTGGTGCTTCGAAACAACGAACCTTCGCAACGGTGCACAGTTAGGGGGAACACTTTTCTTGAAATTATCATAAGGGATCATCTTACTTACTACCGTCGTTCTAAGCAAGTAAGATGCAAAAACATGATAAACATCACATGCAATCAAATAGTGACATGATATGGCCAAATATCATTTTGCTCCTTTGATCTCCATCTTCGGGGCACCATGATCATCTTCGTCACCGGCATGACACCATGATCTCCATCATCATGATCTCCATCATTGTGTCTTCATGAAGTTGTCACGCCAACGGTTACTTCTACTTCTATGGCTAACGCGTTTAGAAACAAACTAAAGTAATTTACATGGCGTTATTCAATGACACGCAGGTCATACAAAATAATAAAGACAACTCCTATGGCTCCTGCCGGTTGTTATACTCATCGACATGCAAGTCGTGATTCCTATTACAAGAATATGATCAATCTCATACATCACATATATCATTCATCACATCTTCTGGCAATATCACATCACATAGCACATGCTGCAAAAACAAGTTAGACATCCTCTAATTGTTGTTGCAAGTTTTTACGTGGCTTGTAGGTTTCTAGCAAGAACGTTTCTTACCTACGTATGACCACAACATGATTTCCCAATTTCTATTTACCCTTCATAAGGACCCTTTTCATCGAATCCGTTCCGACTAAAGTAGGAGAGACAGACACCCGCTAGCCACCTTATGCAACTAGTGCATGTCAGACGGTGGAACCTGTCTCACGTAAGCATACGTGTAAGGTCGGTCCGGGCCGCTTCATCCTACAATACCGCCGAAACAAGATAAGACTAGTAGAGGCAAGAAGAATTGGCAACATCAACGCCCACAACTACTTTGTGTTCTACTCGCGCATAGTAACTACGCATAGGCCTGGCTCATGATGCCACTGGTGGGAATCGTAGCATAATTTTAAAATTTTCCTACGATCACCAAGATCCATCTATGGAGTATACTAGCAACGAGGGGAAAGGAGTGCATCTACATACCCTTGTAGATCGCGATCGGAAGCGTTCCAATGAACGTTGTTGACGGAGTCGTACTCGCCGTGATTCAAATCACCGATGACCGAGTGCCGAACGGACGGCACCTCCGCGTTCAACACACGTACGGTGCAGCAACGTCTCCTCCTTCTTGATCCAGCAAGGGGGAAGGAGAGGTTGATGGAGATCCAGCAGCACGACGGCGTGGTGGTGGATGTAGCGGGATCTCGGCAAGGCTTCGCCGAGCGTCTGCGAGAGGGAGAGGTGTAGCTAGGGAGGAGGGAGGCGCCCAAGGCTGTAATCTTACTGCCCTCCCTCCCCCCTTTATATAGGCCCCCTGGGAGGGGGGGGGGCGCCGGCCAAGATCCCATCAAGGGAGGGGGCGGCGGCCAAGGTGGGATACTTGCCCCCCAAGGCAAGTGGGGCGCCCCCCCCCCACCCTAGGGTTTCCAACCCTAGGCGCAGGAGGAGGCCCATGGGGGGCGCCCCAGCCCACTAAGGGCTGGTTGCCCTCCCACTTCAGCCCATGGGGCCCTCCGGGATAGGTGGCCCCACCCAGTGGACCCCCGGGACCCTTCCGGTGGTCCCGGTACAATACCGATAACCCCCGAAAGTTTCCCGGTGGCCGAAACTTGACTTCCTATATATAATTCTTCACCTCCGGACCATTCCGGAACTCCTCGTGACGTCCGGGATCTCATCCGGGACTCCGAACAACTTTCGGGTTTCCGCATACTCATATCTCTACAACCCTAGCGTCACTGAACCTTAAGTGTGTAAACCCTACGGGTTCGGGAGACATGCAGACATGACCGAGACGCCTCTCCGGTCAATAACCAACAGTGGGATCTGGATACCCATGTTGGCTCCCACATGTTCCACGATGATCTCACAGATGAACCACGATGTCGAGGATTCAATCAATCCCGTATACAATTCCCTTTGTCAATGGGCAGTTACTTGCCCGAGATTCGATCGTCGGTATCCCAATACCATGTTCAATCTCGTTACCGGCAAGTCTCTTTACTCGTACCGCAATGCATGATCCCGTGACTAACGCCTTAGTCACAATGAGCTCATTATGATGATGCATTACCGAGTGGGCCCAGAGATACCTCTCCGTCATACGGAGTGACAAATCCCAGTCACGATCCGTGCCAACCCAACAGACACTTTCGGAGATACCCGTAGTGTACCTTTATAGTCACCCAGTTACGTTGTGACGTTTGGCACACCCAAAGTACTCCTACGGTATCCGGGAGTTGCACGATCTCATGGTCTAAGGAAAAGATACTTGACATTGGAAAAGCTCTAGCAAACGAAACTACACGACCTTTTATGATATGCTTAGGATTGGGTCTTGTCCATCACACCATTCTCCTAATGATGTGATCTTGTTATCAATGACATCCAATGTGCATAGTCAGGAAACCATGACTATCTGTTGATCAACGAGCTAGTCAACTAGAGGCTTACTAGGGACACCTTGTGGTCTATGTATTCACACATGTATTACGATTTCCGGATAACACAATTATAGCATGAACAATAGACAATTATCATGAACAAAGAAATATAATAATAACCATTTATTATTGCCTCTAGGGCATATTTCGAACAATAAGTACCTTCAATCCAAAACTTTGTCCCAGGTGACAGTGAGGCCGACTGACTCGCCTTTCTAGAAAGGACTGATGAGAGTTAAATCAGTTTTTTTCCAATAGGACAAAGTTTATTGTCGGTAACAGTACCTCTACGAGATTCTGGGAGGATACTTGGCTAGGGGAAACACCCCTCGCGCTTCAGTATCCTTCTCTCTATAGCATTGTTCAACGGAGAGACGCATTCATTGCAACAGTACTTCAGTCCACGCCTCTCAATATTCACTTCAGGAGAACGCTAGCCGAAAACCGTTGGGAAGCTTGGCTCCATCTTGTGAGACGACTGATGGATGTTCAGCTTTCTCAACGACCCGATCAGTGTGCTGGAAGCTAACTAGTAATGGAGAGTTTACGGTTAAATCCATGTATCTGGATGTTATCAACTCTAGCTATATTCCTAGTTCGAAACATGTTTGGAATGTCAAAATACCTTTGAGAGTTAAAGTTTTTATATGGTTTTGTACACAAACAAGTCATTTTAACTAAGGACAACTTGGCAAAACGCAACTGGACTGGATCTACAAGATGTAGTATTTGTGATCGGGATGAATCCATCAAACACCTCTTTCTTGACTGCCCGTTGGCAAAAGTTTTATGGTAGACAATTCACACAGCCTTTCATATTACTCCTCCGAATAATATCAACACGTTATTTGGGACGTGGCCTGACGGGATAGCTTCCGAAACAGCGAGGCACATTCGTATAGGAGTATGTGCTTTAATATGGGCAGTCTGGAACTGCAGAAATGATTTGGTCTTTAGCAGAACAACAAATACTCATTTTTGCAGGTTATCTTCCGAGCCACTGCGTTGATCCGTATGTGGTCCCTACTCACTCCGATGGAGGCCAGGGAGCGTTTGTTTACTGGATCTATCCGACGAGAGATGGTAGCGCGGGCTATTTTCAACCGGTTTGGATGGTGGTTATGTAATAGGATAGGCAATTAGTTTTCCTATCTTTCTTTTGCCAGCCGGTTGTGGCTTTACTATTACTCTTCCGCTCTTTGTGAGCATTTTTTCTTCATTTGTTTGAGACTCCAAGACCTTTGTCGAACTTATTTGCTTGTTAATAAACGTGGTCGTATGCATCGTTCTGCTGCAGAGGCCGGGGATCTCCCCTTTTTGAAAGAAACTAATCTATCATGCGAGGTTCAATCTTTGCATCTGATGGCCAAATATCAGCAGTGCAGGCTATGACTCACACATCATCTCCCCAAACTGAAAATATCTGCTAAACTTACGCCTAGCTCTCAATCGATTACTCGACTAAATACAAAGCCTGGTTCCTGCCAAAGCCCCACCTAGGCATGAGACCAAACAATGCTACACTTACGCGCAGTTTCTACAGACTGAGCTTACGGACGCCATTGTGAAATCACGTGATTACTGGACACTGAAACGGCTGGTCCCCATATTACTCCATCGAGCCACAACCTGACGCCACGTACGTCCGTAGGAGCGCCCCGTAGCAAAATCGTCCGTAAGTAGAGCATTATTGTTTGGCGGGTGACAACCGATCCCTTTTTTCTAGCAGACTAGCACACATAACGCGTGAGATGAGAATCAGCTAGTGGCGTAGGTACGTACCGGGTCGAGGGCGATGGCCGCCGCGGCTACGGCCACTCGGCGAGCCGGCAGCGGCAGGCCTGGGCTGTGGCCAAGGCGGCAGGGGACGCGTGGGGGATGGAGCGACGGGGAGGAGGAGCAGGAAGCCGCCGCGGCTCTCACCGCGAGCTCCATGGGTGACGCGGAGCTGCAATTGCATTAGTACGCTGGCTGCAGCCTGGAGCCTGGAGACGCGCCGGCCGACGAAGGGAAGGAAAGAAATGGTCTTTGGCGGACGACAGACCGGAAGAGGAGGGGCGTGCTAGTGGTGGGCTCACGCGTCGCGCCACCAGCGTCCGTACGCGGCTTGGGTCCGGATTTTCTCTTTTAGCTCGACATGCGTAGGAAAAAAAAAACACGTGTCACTAATGAAATGTTTAAAAAAAATCAATAATTTTCAGTCAACTGGTTTCTAATTTTTGCTCGGTCAATTTTTTGATCACACGATATGTCTCCTTGATTCTTGTTGGCTCAAGTGTCTCATGTCCTTTGTCGGGTTTGTTTGGTAACTTGTTTTGATTCCACGTCTGTTTTCCCCTATCTTTTTTTTATTGTGTTGGTCCATTGTTATCTACTTCCTCTTCCCGAAGCCTGAGAAGAGAAGAGCGGTGGAGATGGGAAGACATGGACGGAGAGCAGTGAGGTTAATTGCCGGATCAAGAGATTTGGGGCCCGTCACACCGAGGGTTGGTTCGGTGTCATTGGGAGGTTGTGCAAGGCATGTCCCTCTTCTCCCTCATTGTCGTCGGTCCTAAGCGGCGCATCTAGCCTTAACGGCTGCTGGGTACTGCTATGACACGCACGACAACGATCAGCAAGACAACAGTGCGACATGATGGTGTTTTTGTCGGAAATATGAGCAACCGGATGATATTATTAACAGAAATACTACATAAAGCATGACTAATATAACAGAGAAAAAACAAGTCATGCGATCTGACGGAGAGAAGGTAAATAGCATCTGCATATATGAATTGTAACCAAACATATCTAGGGCAAACAATAGAACAAGAAACTGTGGCAGGACCTCTAACAGAAAAAGCAAGAACGCGTACGGGACAGCAAGAGCAACAGGAGCACTGGCCTTGGGATCGATATCCTCGCCAGCCATGTCGTCGAAGAGGTTGTCGATGTCGGGGAAGAAGTCGTCGCTGGGAAGTGGTCGTCGGTTTCCGTGATGAACCGGTCAGTAGTCGCGCAGAGCGCTCCCTAAAAACCTTATCACCCTTCTTCCGTACACGACTCAAAGAGGTGCGATTTCAGAGGCCTACTGTCCCAACTCGCGGTGCATGACGCAAGACGGAATGAGGAAGACGGTAGCATCTCAGAGATTGGAGCCGATGGCGAGAGAAAGAACAAGTTCTGGTGCGTCTCTCTGAGAGGAGCGACCTCCCTTTTATAGACGCAAGAGAAGGACGCGAGAGGCCAGCGATGGGAGGTGAAGCAAAAGAGGGAGACAAAGCGAACAGACTTCAGCCGAAGAGGCGCGCCGTTCGGATTCAGTGTCCACTGCAGAAAACGTTTCAGCTCCCGCGTGACCTTTCGTATACCCATCGTGCGTGGCAAAAATTTAGACATCGGCTCTGCTCATTCCCGCAATCCGCGTCGCGTCGTGATGAGGCGGGTGGCGCAGGAGTAGCGCGCGTGGATGTCCCTCTTGTTCTCATGCTCATACATGTGGGGAAAGAACCTCCCTTATAAAGAGGTCCAACTCCCTCTAAACTAGCAATGTGGGACTAAACTTTAGTAGTGCCCCTTGCCTTGCACGAATGGGCTAAGTGGGCCTCTAGGATTTATTTGGAATTTCTAAAATTGTTATTGGGCTAGCCCATAAATAGATAAAATTCCAGCAATCCCCCACCAGATCCGAGAGGCACACAAAATCTGCCTTTGGTTTCAAAACACTGTTTTATATATCGGTATTGCAGGGGAGACTGTTAAGTTGAACTTCCACCTAGAACTTGTTACGTCCATTTTGCATCATGCTTGATATTGATATTTATTGCATTATGGGCTGTTGTTACTCCTTATGTCACAATACTTATGCCTTTTCTATCTTATTTTACAAGGTTTACACGAAGCGGGAGAATGCCGGCAGCTGGAATTCTGGGCTGGAAAAGGAGCAAATATTAGAGACCTATGCTCCACAACTCCAAAAGTCCTGAAACTCCACAGAAGTTATTTTTCGAATTAATAAAAAATACTGAGCGAAGAAAATACCAGAGGGGGGCCACCCACCGTCTACGAGGGTGGGGGGCGCTCCCTACCCCCCCCCCCCCCGGGCGCGCCCTCCTGCCTCGTGGGCCACCTCGCAGGCCTCTGGTGCCCATCTTTCGCTATATGAAGTATATCGCCCTGGGAAAAATCAGGAGGAAGCTTTCGGGACGAAACGCAGCCGCCACGAGGCAGAACCTTGGCGGAACCAATCTAGGGCTCCGGCGGAGCTGTTCTGCTGGCGAAACATCCCCGGGGAGGGGGAAATCGTCACCATCGTCATCACCATCAAACCTCTCATCGGGAGGGGGTCAATCTCCATCAAGATCTTCACCAGTACCATCTCCTCTCAAACCCTAGTTCATCTCTTGTATCCGATCTTTGTCTCAAAGCCTCAGATTGGTACCTGTGGGTTGCTAGTAGTGTTGATTACTCCTTATAGTTGATGCTAGTTGGTTTATTCGGTGGAAGATCATATGTTCAGATCCTATATTCATATTAATACCCCTCTGATTATGAACATGAATATGATTTGTGAGTAGTTACGTTTGTTCGTGAGGACATGGGAGAAGTCTTGCTATAAGTAGTCATGTGAATTTGGTATTCGTTCGATATTTTGATGAGATGTATGTTGTCTTTCCTCTAGTGGTGTTATGTGAACGTCGAGTACATGACACTTCACCATTGTTTGGGCCTAGAGGAAGGCATTGGGAAGTAATAAGTAGATGATGGGTTGCTAGAGTGACAGAAGCTTAAACCCTAGTTTATGCGTTGCTTCGTAAGGGCTTGATTTGGATCCATATGTTTCATGCTATGGTTAGGTTTACCTTAATTCTTCTTTCGTAGTTATGGATGCTTGCGAGAGTAGTTAATCATAAGTGGGATTCTTGTCCAAGGAAGGGCAGCACCCAAGCACCGGTCCACCCACATATCAGATTATCAAAGTAACGAACGCGAATCATATGAGCATGATGAAAACTAGCTTGACGATAATTCCGATGTGTCCTCGGAAGCGTTTTCCTTCATATAAGAATTTGTCCAGGCTTGTCCTTTGCTACAAAAAGGATTGGGCCACCTTGCTGCACCTTATTTACTTTTGTTACTTGTTAGCTGTTATGAATTACCTTATCACAAAGCTATCTGTTAACGATAAGTTCAGTGCTTGCAGCGAATACCTTACTGAAAACCGCTTGTCATTTCCTTCTGCTCCTCATTGGGTTCGACACTCTTACTTATCGAAAGGACTACGATAGATTCCCTACACTTGTGGGTCAGCAAGACTCTTTTCTGGCGCCGTTGCAGGGGAGTGAAGCGCCTTTGGTAAGTGGAACTTGGTAAGGAAAAATTTATATAGTGTGCTGAAATTTACTGTCACTTGTTACTATGGAAAGTAACCCTTTGAGAGTTTTGTTCGGGGTATCTTCACCCCGAACAGTAGAGCAAAGAGTTGCTCCTCAACGTACTGAACCTACTGAAAATGTTTACTTTGAAATTCCTTCGGGTATGATGGAGAAACTGCTAGCTAATCCTTTTATAGGAGAAGGAACATTGCATCCCGATTTGCACCTAATCTATGTGGATGAAGTTTGTGGATTATATAAGCTTGGAGGTATGCCCGAGGATGTTATCAAGAAGAAGGTCTTCCCTTTATTTTTGAAGGGAAAGGCATTTACATGGTTTAGGCTATGTGATGATATGGGATCATGGAACTACAACCGATTGAAATTGGAATTTCATCAGAAGTTTTATCCTATGCATCTTGTTCATCGTGATTATATATATAATTTTTGGCCTCGCGAAGGAAAAATCATCGCTCAAGCTTGGGGGAGGCTTAAGTCAATGTTATATTCATGCCCCAATCATGAGCTCACAAGAGAAATTATTATTCAAAAAATTTATGCTCGGCTTTCTCTCAACAATCGCTCCATGCTTGATGCTTCTTGTACTGGCTCTTTCATGATGAAGACTATTGCATTCAAATGGGATTTATTGGAAAGAATTAAACGCAACTCGGAAGATTGGGATCTCGACGAAGGTAAGGAGTCAGATATAACACCTAAGTTTGATTGTGTCAAATCTTTTATGGATACCGATGCTTTTCATGAATTTAGCAATAATGTGGACTTGACTCTGAGATAGTAGCTTCTTTCTGTGAATCATTTGCTACTCATGTTGACCTCCCTAAGGAGAAGTTGTTTAAATATAATCCTCCCATTGAAATAAAAGTAGTTGCACCTTTTAAAGTTGAAGAAGAGACTATCACTTATAATGATCCTATTGTTCCTACTACCTATATTGAGAAACCACCTTTCCCTGTTAGGTTAAAGGATCATGCTAAAGCTTCAACTGTGGTTCGTAAGAGTAATACTAGAACACCTACACCACCTGAGAAAATTAAAGTTGAATCTAGTATTGCTATGGTTAAAGATCTCTTGGCTGATAATATTGATGGGCATGTTATTTACTTCTGTGATGAAGCTACTAGAATTGCTAGACCCGATCCTAAAAATAAACATCGACCTGTTGTAGGCATGCCTGTTATTTCAGTTAAAATAGGAGATCATTGTTATCATGGCTTATGTGATATGGGTGCTAGTGCAAGTGCAATACCTCATTCCTTATACAAAGAAATTATGCATGATATTGTACCTGCTTAGATAGAAGAAATCGATGTTACAATTAAGCTTGTCAATAGAGATACTATTCACCAGTTGGGATTGTTAGAGACGTTAAAGTCTTGTGTGGGAAAGTTAAATATCCTACTGATTTTCTTGTTCTTGGCTCCCCACAAGATGACTTTTGTCCCATTATATTTGGTAGACCCTTCTTGAATACTGTTAATGCTAAGATAGACTGCAAAAAGGATATTGTTACGATTGGTTTAGGGGATATGTATCATGAATTTAATTTTGCTAAATTTCGTAGACAACCCCATGATAAAGAATTGCCTAGTAAGGATAAAATTATTGGTCTTGCTTCTATTGTCGTGCCTCCTAATGATCCTTTAGAACAATATTTGCTAGACCATGAAAATGATATGTTTATGAATGAAAGAAGGGAGATATAGATGAAGTATTCTTTAAACAGGGACCTATTTTGAAACACAACTTACCTATTGAAATTCTAGGGGATCCTCCACCACCCAAGGGTGATGTTGTGTTTGAGCTTAAACCATTACATGATACTCTTAAATATGCTTAACTTGATGAAAAGAAGATATATCCTGTTATTATTAGTGCTAACCTTTCAGAGCAGGAAGAGGAGAAATTATTGAAAACTCTGAAGAAGCACCGTGCTGCTATTGGATATACTCTTGATGATCTTAAGGGCATTAGTCCCACTCTATGCCAACACAAAATAAAATTGGAGAAAGACACCAAACCAGTTGTTGGTCGCCAACGACGGTTAAATCCTAAGATGAAAGAAGTGGTAAGAAAAGAAATACTAAAGCTCCTGGAGGCAGGTATAATTTATCCCATTGCTGATAGTCAGTGGGTAAGTCCTGTCCATTGTGTCCCTAAGAAGGGAGGTATTAATGTCGTTCCTAATGATAAAGATGAATTGATCCCGCAAAGAATTGTTATAGGTTATAGGATGGTAATTGATTTCTGCAAATTAAATAAAGCTACTGAAAAGGATCATTACCCTTTGCCTTTTATTGATCAAATCCTAGAAAGATTATCCAAGCATACACATTTTTTCTTTCTAGATGGTCACTCTGGTTTCTCTCAAATACCTGTGTCACAAGAGGATCAAGAAAAGACCACTTTTACTTGCCCTTTCGTTACTTTTTCTTATAGACGTATGCCTTTTGGTTTATGTAATGTACCTGCTACCTTTCAAAGATGCATGATGGCTATATTCTCTGACTTTTGTGAAAAGATTGTTGAGGTTTTCATGGATGATTTCTCCGTTTATGGATCTTCTTTTGATGATTGCTTGAGCAACCTTGATGGACTTTTGCAGAGATGTGAAGAAACTAATCTTGTCTTGAATTGGGAAAAATGCCACTTTATGGTTAATGAAGGCATTGTCTTGGGGCATAAAATTTATGAAAGAGGTATTGAAGTTGATAAAGCTAAAGTTGATGCTATTGAAAAGATGTCGTATCCTAAAGACATTAAAGGTATAAGAAGTTTCCTTGGTCATGCCGATTTTTATAGGAGGTTTATTAAGGACTTCTCTAAAATTTCTAGGCCTCTGACTAATCTCTTACAAAAAGATATTCCTTTTGGCTTCAAGGATGATTGTGTAGAAGCATTTGATATACTTAAGAAAGCTTTGATTTCTGCTCCTATTGTTCAGCCACCTGATTGGAATTTACCCTTTGAAATTATGTACGATGCTAGTGATTATGCCGTAGGTGCTGTTCTAGGACAAAGAGTTGATAAGAAACTAAATGTAATTCAATATGCTAGTAAAACTCTAGACAGTGCCCAGAGAAATTATGCTACTACTAAAAAGAATTTTTAGCAGTTGTATTTGCTTGTGATAAGTTTAGACCTTATATTGTTGACTCTAAACTAACTGTTCACATTGATCATGTTGCTATTAAATATCTTATGGAAAAGAAAGATGCTGAACCTAGACTTATTAGATGGGTTCTCCTACTACAAGAATTTGATTTGCATATTATTGATAGAAAGGGAGCTGAGAACCCCGTTGCAGACAACTTTTCTAGGTTAGAGAATGTTCTTGATGACCCGCTACCTATTGATGATAGCTTTCCTGACGAACAATTAGCTGTCATAAATGCTTCTCGTACTGCTCCATGGTATGCTGATTATGCTAATTACATTGTTGCTAAATTTATACCACCTAGTTTCACGTACCAGCAAAAGAAAAAGTTTTTCTATGATTTAAGACATTACTTCTGGGATGACACACACCTTTATAAAGAAGGAGTAGATGGTGTTATTAGACGTTGTGTACCTGAGCATGAACAGGAACAGATCCTACGCAAGTGTCACTCCGAGGCTTATGGAGGACACCACGCTGGAGATAGAACTGCGCATAAGGTATTGCAATCTGGTTTTTATTGGCCTACTCTCTTCAAGGATGCCCGTAAGTTTGTCTTTTCTTGCGATGAATGTCAAAGAATTGGTAATATTAGTAGACGTCAAGAAATGCCTATGAATTATTTACTTCTAATTGAACCATTTGATGTTTGGGCCTTGGACTATAGGGACCGTTTCCTTCCTCTAATGGGTATACACATATTTTAGTTGTTGTTGATTACGTTACTAAGTGGGTAGAAGCTATTCCAACTAGTAGTGCTTATCATAACACCTCTATTAAGATGCTTAAAAAGGTTATTTTTCTGAGGTTTGGAGTCCCTAGATGAAGGAAATATGCCCTAGAGGCAATAATAAAGTTATTATTTATTTCCTTATTTCATGATAAATGTTTATTATTCATGCTAGAATTGTATTAACCGGAAACTTGATACATGTGTGAATACATAGACAAAACAGAATATCGCTAGTATGCCTCTACTTGACTAGCTCGTTGAATCAAAGATGGTTAAGTTTCCTAGCCATAGACATGAGTTGTCATTTGATTAACGGGATCACATCATTAGGAGAATGATGTGATTGACTTAACCCATTCCGTTAGCTTAGCACTTGATCGTTTAGTATGTTGCTATTGCTTTCTTCATGACTTATACATATTCCTATGACTATGAGATTATGCAACTCCCGTTTACCGGAGGAGCACTTTGTGTGCTACCAAACGTCACAACGTAACTGGGTGATTATAAAGGTGCTCTACAGGTGTCTCCGAAGGTACTTGTTGGGTTGGCGTATTTCGAGATTAGGATTTGTCACTCCGATTGTCGAAGAGGTATCTCTGGGCCCACTCGGTAATGCACATCACTATAAGCCTTGCAAGCATTGTAACTAATGAGTTAGTTGCGGGATGATGTATTACAGAACGAGTAAAGAGACTTGCCGGTAACGACATTGAACTAGGTATTGAGATACCGACGATCGAATCTCGGGCAAGTAACATACCGATGACAAAGGGAACAACGTATGTTGTTTTGCGGTTTGACCGATAAAGATCTTCGTAGAATATGTGGGAGCCAATATGAGCATCCAGGTTCCGCTATTGGTTATTGACCGGAGAAGTGTCTCGGTCATGTCTACATAGTTCTCGAACCCGTAGGGTCCGCGCGCTTAAAGTTCGATGACGGTTATATTATGAGTTTATGTGTTTTATTTACCGAAGGTAGTTCGTAGTCCTGGATGTGATCACGGACATGACGAGGAGTCTCAAAATGGTCGAGATGTAAAGATCGATATATTGGACGACTATATTTGGACCCCGGAATGGTTCCGGGTGAGATCGGGATAATACCGGAGTACCGGGAGGTTATCGGAACCCCCCGGGAGGTATACGGGCCTTAATAGGCTTTAGTGGAAAGGAGGGGAAAGGAGCAAGGGAGGGGGCGCCCCCCCCCCCAAGCCCAATCCGAATTGGGAGGGGGGCCGGCCCCCCCTTTCCTTCCTCCCTCCTTCCTCTTCCTTCCCTCTCCCTCTCCAAATGGGAAAAGGAGGAGTCCTACTCCCGGTGGGAGTAGGACTCCCCCTTTAGCGCGCCTCCTCCCCTTGGCCGATCCTCTCCTCCCCTCCTTTATATACGGAGGAGGGGGGCACCCCATAGAGACAACAATTGATCTCTTGATATCTTAGCCGTGTGCGGTGCCCCCCTCCACCATAATCCACCTCGATCATATCGTAGCAGTGCTTAGGCGAAGCCCTGCGTCGGTAGCAACATCATCACCGTCATCACGCCGTCGTGCTGACAGAACTCTCTCATGAAGCTCTGCTGGATCGGAGTTCGCGGGACGTCATCGAGCTGAACATGTGCTGAACTCGGAGGTGCCGTGCGTTCGGTACTTGGATCGGTTGGATCGTGAAGACGTACGACTACATCAACCGCGTTGTGCTAACGCTTCCGCTTTCGGTCTACGAGGGTACGTGGACACACTCTCCCCTCTCGTTGCTATGCATCACCATCATCTTGCGTGTGCATAAGAATTTTTTTGAAAGTGCTACGTTCCCCAACAGTGGTGTCCGAGCCTGGTTTTATGCATTGATGTTATATGCACGAGTAGAACACAAATGAGTTGTGGGCGATACAAGTCATACTGCTTACCAGCATTTCACACTTTGGCTCGGCGGTATTGTTGGATGAAGCGGCCCAGACCGACATTACGCGTACGCTTACGCGAGACTGGTTTTACCGCCGTGCTTTGCACACAGGTGACTAGCGGGTGTCAGTTTCTCCAACTTCAGCTGAACCGACTGTGGCTACGCCCGGTCCTTGAGAAGGTTAAAACGGCACTAACTTGATGAACTATCGTTGTGGTTTTGATGCGTAGGTAAGAACGGTTCTTGCTCAGCCCGTAGCAGCCACGTAAAACTTGCAACAACAAAGTAGAGGATGTCTAACTTGTTTTTGCAGGGCATGTTGTGATGTGATATGTTCAAGGCATGATACTATATTTTATTGTATGAGATGATCATGTTTTGTAACCGAGTTATCGGCAACTGCCAGGAGCCATATGGTTGTCGCTTTATTGTATGCAATGCAATCGCCCTGTAATTGCTTTACTTTATCACTAAGCGGTAGCAATAGTCGTAGAAGCAATAGTTGGCAAGAGGGCAACGATGCTACGATTTAGATCAAGGTGTCGCGCCGGTGAAGATGGTGATCATGATGGTGCTTCGGAGATGGAGATCACAAGCACAAGATGATGATGGCCATATCATATCACTTATATTGATTGCATGTGATGTTTATCTTTTATGCATCTTATTTTGCTTAGATCGACGGTAGCATTATATGATGATCTCTCACTAAATTTCAAGGTATAAGTGTTCTCCCTGAGTATGCACCGTTGCGAAAGTTCTTCGTGCTGAGACACCACGTGATGATCGGGTGTGATAGGCTCTACGTTCAAATACAACAGGTGCAAAACAGTTGCACACGCAGAATACTCAGGTTAAACTTGACGAGCCTAGCATACGCAGATATGGCCTCGGAACACTGAGACCGAAAGGTCGAGCGTGAATCATATAGTAGATATGATCAACATATTGATGTTCACCATTGAAAACTACTCCATCTCACGTGATGATCGGACATGGTTTAGTTGATTTGGATCACGTGATCACTTAGATGATTAGAGAGGTGTCTATCTAAGTGGGAGTTCTTAAGTAATATGATTAATTGAACTTTAATTTATCATGAACATAGTCCTGGTAGTATTAGCATATCTATGTTGTAGATCAATAGCTCGCGTTTAGCTCCCCTATTTTATTTTGATATGTTCCTAGAGAAAACTAAGTTGAAAGATGTTAGTAGCAATGATGCGGATTGGATCCGTGATTTGAGGTTTATCCTCATTGCTGCACAGAAGAATTATGTCCCTGATGCACCGCTAGGTGACAAACCTATTGCAGGAGCAGATGCAGACATTATGAACGTTTGGCTAGCTCAATATGATGACTACTTGATAGTTTAGTGCACCATGCTTAACAACTTAGAATCAGGACTTCAAAGACGTTTTGAACGTCATGGACCATATAAGATGTTCCAGGAATTGAAGTTAATATTTCAAGCAAATACCCGAGTTGAGAGATATGAAGTCTCCAACAAGTATAGCTAAAAGATGCAGGAGAATAGCTCAAGCAGTGAGCATGTGCTCAGATTGTCTGGGTACTACAATCGCTTGAATCAAGTGGGAGTTAATCTTCCAGATAAGATAGTGATTGAGAGAATTCTCTAGTCACCATCACCAAGTTACTGGAACTTCATGATGAACTATAAATATACAAGGGATAACGGAAACAATTCCCAAAGCTCTTCGTGGTGCTGAAATCGACGAAAGGTAGAAATCAAGAAAAGCATCAAGTGTTGATGGTTGACAAGACCACTAGTTTCGAGAAAAAAGGGCAAAGGGAAGAAGGGGAACTTCAAGAAGAACGGCAAACAAGTTGCTGCTCAAGTGAAGAAACCCAAGTCTGGACCTAAGCCTGAGACTAAGTGCTTCTACTGCAAAGAGACTGGTCACTGGAAGCGGAACTGCCCCAAGTATTTGGCGGATAAGAAGGATGGCAAAGTGAACAAAGGTATATTTGATATACAGATTATTGATGTGTATTTTACTAGTGTTCATAGCAACCCCTCGGTATTTGATATTGGTTCAGTTGCTAAGAGTAGTAACTCAAAATGGGAGTTGCAGAATGAACAGAGACTAGTTAAAGGTGAAGTGACGATATGTGTTGGAAATGGTTCCAAAATTGATATGATCATCATCGCACACTCCCTATACTTTCGGGATTAGTGTTGAAACTAAATAAGTGTTATTTGGTGTTTGCGTTGAGCATGAATATGATTTGATCATGTTTATTGCAATATGGTTAATCATTTAAGTTAGAGAATAATTGTTGTTCTGTTTACATGAATAAAACCTTCTATGGTCATACACCCAATGGTTTGTTGGATCTCGATCGTAGTGATATACATATTCATAATATTGAAGCCAAAAGATGCAAAGTTAATAATGATAGTGCAACTTATTTGTGGCACTGCCATTTAGGTCATATTGGTGTAAAGCGCATGAAGAAAATCCATGCTGATGGGCTTTTGGAATCACTTGATTATGAATCAGTTGATGCTTGCAAACCATGCCTCATGGGCAAGATGACTAAGACTCCGTTCTCTGGAACAATGGAGCAAACAACTGACTTATTGGAAATAGTACATACTGATGTATGTAGTCTAATGAGTGTTGAAGCTCACGGCAAGTATCGTTATTTTCTGACCTTCACAGATGATTTTTGCAGATATAGGTATATCTACTTAATGAAACACAAGTCTGAAACATTTGAAACGTTCAAAGAATTTCAGAGTGAAGTGAAGAATCTTCGTAAACAAGAAAATTAAGCTTCTACGATCTAATCGCAAAGGCGGATATTTGAGTTGCGAGTTTGGTCTTCAATTAAAACAATGTGGAATAGTTTCACAAACTCATGCCACCTAGAACACGACAGCATAATGGTGTGTCCGAACGTCACAACCGTACTTTATTGGATATAGTGCAATCTATGATGTCTCTTACCGATTTACCACTATCGTTTTGGGGTTGTCCATTAGAGACAGGTGCATTCACGTTAAATAGGGCACCGTCAAAATCCGTTGAGACAACACAGTATGAACTATGGTTTAGCAAGAAACCTAAGTTGTCGTTTCTTAAAGTTTGGGGTTGCGATGCTTATGTGAAAATGTTTCAGCATGATAAGCTCAAACCCAAATCGGAGAAGTGCGTATTCATAGAATACCTAAAAGAGACTATTGGGTACACCTTCTATCACAGATCCGAAGGCAAGATCTTTGTTTCTTAATAGGATCCTTTCTAGAGAAGGAGTTTCTCTCGAAAGAAGTGAGTGGGAGGAAAGTAAAACTTGATAAGGTAATTGTACCTTCTCCCGAACTGGAAAGTAGTTCATCACAGAAATCAGTTCCAGTGATGCTTACACCAATTAGTGAGGAAGTTACTGATGATGATCATGAAGCTTCGGATCAAGTTACTACCGAACCTTGTAGGTCAACCAGAGTACGTTCCGTGCCAGAGTGGTACGGTAATCCTATTCTAGAGTTCATGTTACTTGACCATGACGAACCTACGAACTATGAGGAAGCGATGATGAGCCCAGATTCCACGAAATGGATTGAAGCCATGAAATCTGAGATGGGATCCATATATGAGAACAAAGTATGGACTTTGGTTGACTTGCCCGATGATCGGCAAGCCAAAGAGAATAAATGGATCTTCAAGAAGAAGACGGACGATGATAGTAGTGTGACTATCTACAAATCTCAAATTGTCGCAAAAATGTTTTCGACAAGTTCAAGGTGTTGACTACGATGAGATTTTCTCACTCGTATCGATGCTTACGTCTGTCCGAATCATGTAAGCAATTCCCGCATTTTATGAAATTTGGCAAATAGATGTCAAACCTACTCTCCTTAATGGATTTCTTAAAGAAGAGTTGTATGTGATGCAACCAGAAGGTTTTGTCAATCCTAAAGGTGCTAACAAAGTATGCAAAGCTCCAGCGATCCATCTATGGACTGGTGCAAGCATCTCAGAGTTGGAATATACGCTTTGATGAGTTTATCAAAGCATATAGTTTATACAGACTTGCGATGACGCCTGTATTTACAAGAAAGTGAGTGGGAGCACTACAACATTTCTGATAAGTATATGTGAATGACATATTGTTGATCGGAAATAATGTAGAATTTTCTGTAAAGCATAAAGGAGTATTTGAAAGGAGTTTTTCAAAGAAAGACTTCGGTGAAGCTACTTACATATTGAGCATCAAGATCTATAGAGATAGATCAAGACGCTTGATTAGTTTTTTCAATGAGTACATACCTTGACAAGATTTTGAAGTAGTTCAAAATGGAACAGTCAAAGAAGGAGTTCTTACCTGTGTTACAAGGTGTGAAATTGAGTAAGACTCAAAGCCCGACCACGGCGGAAGATAGAAACAGAATGAAAGTCATTCACTATGCCTCAGCCATAGGTTCTATGAAGTATGCCATGCTGTGTACCAGATCTATTGTGTACCTCACCAAGAGTTTGGCAAGAGGGTACAATAGTGATCTAGGAGTAGATCACTGGACAACGGTCAAAATTATCCTTAGTGGAATAAGGAAATATTTCTCGGTTATGGAGGTGATAAAGAGTTCGTCATAAAGAGTTACGTCGATGCAAGCTTTGACACCGATCTGGATGACTCTAAGTCTCGATCTAGATACATATTGAAAGTGGGAGCTATTAGCTAGAGTGGCTCCGAGCAGAGCATTGTAGACATAGAAAATTGCAAAATACTTACGGATCTGAATGTGATAGACCCGTTGACTAAAATTATCTCACAAGCAAAACATGATCACACCTTAGTACTCTTTGGGTGTTAATCACATAGTGATGTGAACTAGATTACTGACTCTAGTAAACCCTTTGGGTGTTGGTCACATGTCGATGTGAACTATGGGTGGTAACCGCATAAAGATGTGAACTATTGATGTTAAATCACATGGCGATGTGAACTAGATTATTGACTCTAGTGCAAGTGGGAGACTGAAGGAAATATGCCCTAGAGGCAATAATAAAGTTATTATTTATTTCCTTATTTCATGATAAATGTTTATTATTCATGCTAGAATTGTATTAGCCAGAAACTTGATACATGTGTGAATACATAGACAAAACAGAATGTCACTAGTATGCCTCTACTTGACTAGCTCGTTGAATCAAAGATGGTTAAGTTTCCTAGCCATAGACATGAATTGTCATTTGATTAATGGGATCACATCATTAGGAGAATGATGTGATTGACTTGACGCATTCCGTTAGCTTAGCACTTGATCGTTTAGTATGTTGCTATTGCTTTCTTCATGACTTATACATTGTGTGCTACCAAACGTCACAACGTAACTGGGTGATTATAAAGGTGCTCTACAGGTGTCTCCGAAGGTACTTGTTGGTTTGGCGTATTTCGAGATTAGGATTTGTCACTCCGATTGTCGGAGAGGTATCTCTGGGCCCACTCGGTAACGCACATCACTATAAGCCTTGCAAGCATTGTAACTAATGAGTTAGTTGCGGGATGATGTATTACGGAACGAGTAAAGAGACTTGCCGGTAACGAGATTGAACTAGGTATTGAGATACCGACGATCGAATCTCGGGCAAGTAACATACCGATGACAAAGGGAACAATGTATGTTGTTATGCGGTTTGACCGATAAAGATCTTCGTAGAATATGTGGGAGCCAATATGAGCATCCAGGTTCCGCTATTGGTTATTGACCGGAGAAGTGTCTCGGTCATTTCTACATAGTTCTCGAACCCGTAGGGTCCGCATGCTTAAAGTTCGATGACGGTTATATTAGGAGTTTATGTGTTTTGATGTACCAAAGGTAGTTCGGAGTCCTGGATGTGATCACGGACATGACGAGGAGTCTAGAAATGGTCGAGACGTAAAGATCGATATATTGGACGACTATATTTGGACACCGGAATGGTTCCGGGTGAGATCGGGATAATACCGGAGTACCGGGAGGTTATCGGAACCCCCCGGGAGGTATACGGGCCTTAATAGGCTTTAGTGGAAAGGAGGGGAAAGGAGCAAGGGAGGGGGCGCCCCCCCCCCCCAAGCCCAATCCGAATTGGGAGGGGGGCCGGCCCCCCCTTTCCTTCCTCCCTCCTTCCTCTTCCTTCCCTCTCCCTCTCCAAATAGGAAAAGGAGGAGTCCTACTCCCGGTGGGAGTAGGACTCCCCCTTTAGCGCGCCTCCTCCCCTTGGCCGATCCTCTCCTCCCCTCCTTTATATACGGAGGAGGGGGGCACCCCATAGAGACAACAATTGATCTCTTGATCTCTTAGCCGTGTGCGGTGCCCCCTCCACCATAATCCACCTCGATCATATCGTAGCGGTGCTTAGGCAAAGCCCTGCGTCGGTAGCAACATCATCACCGTCATCACGCCGTCGTGCTGACGAACTCTCCCATGAAGCTCTGCTGGATCGGAGTCACGGGACGTCATCGAGCTGAACGTGTGCTGAACTCGGAGGTGTCGTGCGTTCGCTACTTGGATCGGTCGGATTGTTAAGACGTACGACTACATCATCAACCACGTTGTGCTAACGCTTCCGCTTTCAGTCTACGAGGGTACGTGGACACACTCTCCCCTCTCGTTGCTATGCATCACCATGATCTTGCGTGTGCGTAGGATTTTTTTTGAAATTACTAGGTTCCCCAACACTAGATACCTAATGACTGATGGTGGTTCACATTTTATTCACGGTGCTTTTCATAAAATGCTTGCTAAGTATGATGTTAATCATAGAATTGTATCTCCATATCACCCACAGTCTAGTGGCCAAGTAGAACTGAGTAACAAAGAGCTTAAATTGATTTTGCAAAAGACTGTTAATAGATCTAGAAAGAATTGGTCCAAGAAACTTGATGATGCATTATGGGCTTATAGAATTGCATATAAAAATCATATGGGTATGTCTCCATATAAAATGGTTTATGGAAAAGCATGTCACTTACCTCTCGAACTAGAACATAAGGCATATTGGGCCATCAAAGAGCTCAATTATGATTTCAAACTTGCCGGTGAATGCCAAACTGTTTGACATTAGCTCACTTGATGAATGGAGAACTCAAGCCTATGAGAATGCCAAACTGTTTAAAGAAAAAGTTAAAAGATGGCATGAAAAAAGGATACAAAAGCGTGAGTTTAATGTAGGTGATTATGTGTTGCTTTTCAACTCTCGTTTAAGATTTTTTGCAGGCAAACTCCTCTCTAAATGGGAAGGTCCTTACGTTATCGAGGAGGTCTATCGTTCCGGTGCCATAAAAATCAATAACTTCGAAGGCACAAATCCGAAGGTGGTGAACGGTCAAAGAATCAAACATTATATCTCTGGTAATCCCATAAATGTTGAAACCAATGTGATTGAAACCGTAACCCCGGAGGAATACATAAGGGACACTTTCCAGAACATTTCATACTCCGAAAAGGAATAGGTATGTAGTATGGTAAGTAAACCGACTCCAAAACAGTTCTAATAGCAATTTTTTCTCCGTTTGGGATATTTAAGAAAATAGGAAAATAAGAAGTAGTCTGGGAAGGACATGAGGCGTCCACGAGGGTGGAGGGCGCACCCCCTGCCTCGTGGGCACCTCATTTACTCTGCGGGCTCTGTTTTCTTGTATGATACTTCTTTTTGTCGGTAAAAATTCATTATATAATCTCCCAAAGGTTTTGACCCTAGTATCACGCAAATATCCTCTCCTTTTGTTTCGAGCTGTTTTTCTAACAGATCTGGATCACCATGACGTCTTTAAGCGCTCCCAAGGAGAAGTTTTTCGAGAAGGTCATCAACCCCTACCTCGCGGAAGTGCTGTAACACCCTCAAACCATTGAGATGCGTGAGGGGGTGCTGCACATCCGCGATGTTGAGGGACCAAGTAGGACCGGAAGCGTGGAGACAAGGCTTGAAGCAATGGAGCAACAAGTTTTCAAGTGCCAGGAGATGGTGGAATGTGGACTCGATGCCAACCACATAATGATCACGGAGTTCACCAACAACCACAATCTGGATGCCGAGAACATTGGGGAGACCATCTTGGAGCTTCACGAGAAAATCGAGCACCTCCAAACCCAAATCTATGACCTGCAAAAGCAAGACTGTGAGTATGAATACAGATTCAAAAGGATGAGTTTGGGTGCATATTTGAGGATCCCGTAGACTCGATCATCCTTTTATGATGGTGAGTCTATGCCTTGGAAGATGGACGGCAAGCCTACATCATCAACAACTCCATCATCATCACCTCCGAAGGAGACATAATCACATGGGTATGGGCACTCCCCTTGGCAACTGCCAAGCATGGGGGAGGTGCCCCGGTATCGTATCACCATCACACTCCTATCTTTACCGTTTTTCTTAGTTTGATCATTTTGGTGATATCTTGATCTAGTAGAATAAAGTTTTAGAATGATCTAGTTTTGAGTTTTGCTTTATGATTCCTCTATGTAATCGAGTCCGTGAGCTATATATAATAAAGATTAGTCTTGAGTCAAGTGCTTTGCTATCTTGCTATGATCTTGAGGGAAGAAAAGAAAAAGAAATAATAAAAAGAAATAAAGAGATCATATGGATCTTATGGAGAGTAATGACTTCACATATTAAGAGTATGATGAATAAAAGTTGTTGAGAGTTGGCAAACATAGTTTAGGTCATCGTTGCAATTAATAGGAAGTAATAAAGAAAGAGAGGTTCTCACATATAAATATACTATCTTGGACATCTTTTATGATTGTGAGCACTCATTAAAATATGACATGCTAAAGAGTTGATGTTGGATAAGGAATACAACGTAATGGGTTATGTTTTCTTATATCCGAAATAAAGTATATTGTCATGGAGCATCCAACATGTTGAGCTTGCCTTTCCCTCTCATGCTAGCCAAATTCTTTGCACCAAGTAGAGATACTACTTGTGCTTCCAAATATCCTTAAACCCAGTTTTGCCATGAGAGTCCACCATATCTACCCATCAATTGAGTAAGATCCTTCAAGTAAGTTGTCATTGTTGCAAGCAATAAAAATTGCTCTTTAAATATGTATGATTTATTAGTGTGGGAGAAAATAAGCTTTATATTATCTTGTGATGTGGAAGAAATAAAAGCGACGGACTGCATAATAAAGGTCCATATCACAAGTGACAATATAAAGTGACGTTCTTTTGCATTAAGATTTTGTGCATCCAATCCTAAAAGCACATGACAACCTCTGCTTCCATCTGCGAAGGGCCTATCTTTTTTTTTTGTCTTATACCTTCATACGAGGGTCATGGTGATCTTCACCTTTTCTTTTTACATTTTATCCTTTGGCAAGCACATTGTGTTGGAAAGATCCTGATATATATATCCAATTGGATTTAAGTTAGCATGAACTATTATTGTTGACATTACCCTTGAGGTAAAAGGTTGGGAGGCAACACTATAAGCCCCTATCTTTCTCTGTGTCCGATTAAAACTTCATACCCATAAGTATTGCGTGAGTGTTGGCAATTGTGAAAGACTAAATGATAGTTGAGTATGTGGACTTGCTGAAAAGCTCTTATATTGACCCTTTCTGATGTTATGATAAATTGCAATTGCTTCAATGACCGAGATTATAGTTTGTTAGTTTTCAATGAAGTTTCTGATTCATACTTGACATTGTGAATAGATTGTTACTTTAGTATAAGAAATCATATGACAATATTTATATATGTTGCTGTTATAAGAACGATCATGATGCCCTCATGTCCGTATTTAATTTTATCGACACCTCTATCTCTAAACATGTGGACATATTTGCCCTATTGGCTTCCGCTTGAGGACAAGCGAGGTCTAAGCTTGGGGGAGTTGATATGTCCATTTTGCATCATGCTTTGATATTGATATTTATTGCATTATGGGTTGTTATTACTCATTATGTCACAATACGTATGCCTTTTCTCTCTTATTTTATAAGGTTTACACGAAGAGGGAGAATGCCGGCAGCTGGAATTCTGGGCTGGAAAAGGAGCAAATATTAGAGACCTATTCTGCACAACTCCAAAAGTCCTATAACTCCACGGAAGTTATTTTTGGAATTAATAAAAAATACTGAGCGAAGAAAATACCAGAGGGGGGCCACCCACCGTCCACGAGGGTGGGGGCGCGCCCTACCCCCCTGGGCGCGGCCCCTGCCTCGTGGGCCACCTGGCAGGCCTCCAGTGCCCATCTTTGGCTATATAAAGTCTTTCTCCCTGGGGAAAATCAGGAGGAAGCTTTCGGGATGAAACACCGCCGCCACGAGGCGGAACCTTGGCGGAACCAATCTAGGGCTCAGGCGGAGCTGTTCTGCCGGGGAAACATCCCTCTAGGAGGGGGAATCGTCACCATCGATCCTCTCATCGGGAGGGGGTCAATCTCCATCAACATCTTCACCAGCACCATCTCCTCTCAAACCCTAGTTCATCTCTTGTATCCGATCTTTGTCTCAAAGCCTCAGATTGGTACCTGTGGGTTGCTAGTAGTGTTGATTACTCCTTGTAGTTGATGCTAGTTGGTTTATTCGGTGGAAGATCATATGTTCAGATCCTATATGCATATTAATACCCCTCTGATTATGAACATGAATATGATTTGTGAGTAGTTACTTTTGTTCTCGAGGACATGGGAGAAGTCTTGCTATAAGTATTCATGTGAATTTGGTATTCATTCGATATTTTGATGAGATGTATGTTGTCTTTCCTCTAGTGGTGTTATGTGAACGTCGACTACATGACACTTCACCATTGTTTGGGCCTAGAGGAAGGCATTGGGAAGTAATAAGTAGATGATGGGTTGCTAGAGTGACAGAGGCTTAAACCCTAGTTTATGCATTGCTTCGTAAGGGGTTGATTTGGATCCTTATGTTTCATGCTATGGTTAGGTTTACCTTAATTCTTATTTCGTAGTTGCAGATGCTTGCGAGAGTAGTTAATCATAAGTGGGATGCTTGTCCAAGGAAGGGCAACACCCAAGCACCGGTCCACCCACATATCAGATTATCAAAGTAACGAACGCGAATCATATGAGCGTGATGAAAACTAGGTTGACAATAATTCTCATGTGTCCTCGGGAGCGTTTTCCTTCATATAAGAATTTTTCCAGGCTTGTCCTTTGCTACAAAAAGGATTGGGCCACCTTGCTGCACCTTATTTACTTTTGTTACTTGTTACCCGTTACGAATTACCTTATCACAAAACTATCTATTACCGATAATTTCAGTGCTTGCAGAGAATACCTTACTGAAAACCGCTTGTCATTTCCTTCTGCTCCCCGTTGGGTTCGACATTCTTACTTATCGAAAGGACTATGATAGATCCCCTACACTTGTGGGTCATCAGAACTCTATACTACACTAGTAAGCAACTTGAATAGTGGACTGGGCCATAAACAACAAGTTTTCTGCGAATCTAGCTTCACACAAAGCTTTGACCGATACGAGGCTACCGTGGGTCTTCCCCGTGGGTGGGGCTTATGCGTCATACTCCGTGACCTTTCATGAGTTTACTAGAGAGAACCCTACTCTCATAGATTGCGACATTTGACAATCAGACTCCGTGACCTTTCATGAGTTTAAATGAGCCACTTAGAACACATTAAGATATACATCAACCTGCCATGCAGATTTAGGAGAGTATTGCATCTTCATGGAGTGGTATTTCTAACGGTAAGGATACTCTCCTCTCAGTTGACCAACAACTTGTCTTCCACATCTAATTCACGGGACCTCCAATCACATAGACCAGGTTACCACTGTGAACAACTCATATTGTGGATCTCATACCCATCTCCCTTGATGCATTATTGATACATCTCCATCGTATCTATAATTTTTGATTGTTCCATGCCAATATTCTACAACTTTTACATACTTTTGGTAACTTCTTATACTATTTTTGGGACTAACATATTGACCCAGTGCCCGGTGCCAGTTCCTGTTTGTTGCATGTTTTCTGTTTCGCAGAAAATCCATATCAACGGAGTCCAAACGAGATAAAACCGACGTAGATTATTTTTGAAATATTTATGAATTTTGGGAAGTGGAATCAACGCGAGACGATGCCCGAGGGGCCCACGAGGGTGGGAGCGTGCCCCAGGGGGTCAGGCGCGCCCTGGGCCCTCGTGGCCACTCCGTAAGGCGGTTGGTGCCCTTCTTTCTCCGCAAGAAATCTAATATCCGGATAGAAATCGTGTTAAAATTTCAGCCCAATCGGAGTTACAGATCTACGGGAATATAAGAAACGGTGAAAGGCTAGAATCTGGAACGCGGAAATAGAGAGCCACAGAGAGACAGATCCAATCTCAGAGGGGCTCTCGCCCCTCCGCCGCCATGGAGGCCATGGACCAGAGGGGAAACCCTTCTCCCATCTACGGGGAAGGTCAAGGAAGAAGAAGAAGGAGGGGGGCTCTCTCCCCCTCGCTTCCGGTGGCGCCGGAACGCCGCCGGGGCCATCATCGTCACTGCAATCTACACCAACACCTCCGTCATCTTCACCAACATCTTCATCACCTTCGCCCATCTATGTACAGCGGTCCACTCTCCCACAACCCGCTGTACCCTCTACTTGAACATGGTGCTTTATGCTTCATATTATTATCCAATGATGTGTTGCCATCCTATGATGTCTGAGTAGATTTTCGTTGTCCTATCGGTAATTGGTGAATTGCTATGATTGGTTTAATTTGCTTGTGGTTATGTTGCTGTCCTTTGGTGCCCATCATATGAGCGCGCGCGTGGATCACACCATAGGGTTAGTTGTATGTTGATAGGACTATGTATTGGAGGGCAAGAGTGATAGAAGCTTCAACCTAGCATAGAAATTGATGCATACGGGATTGAACGGGGACCAATATATCTTAATGCTATGGTTGGGTTTTACCTTAATGAACGTTAGTAGTTGCGGATGCTTGCTAATAGTTCCAATCATAAGTGCATAGAATTCCAAGTCAGGGATGACATGCTAGCAGTGGCCTCTCCCACATAAAACTTGCTATCGGTCTAGTAAAGTAGTCAATTGCTTAGGGACAATTTCGCAACTCCTACCACCACTTTTCCACACTCTCTATACTAACTTTATTGCTTATTATCTAAACAGCCCCTAGTTTATATTTACGTGCTCTTTATATTCTTGCAAACCTATCCCGTTACAACTAGAAAGTACTTCTAGTTTCATACTTGTTTTAGGTCAAGCGTGCGTTGAGTTGTATTGGTGGTCGATAGAACTTGAGGGAATATTTGTTCTACCTTTAGCTCCTCGTTGGGTTCGACACTCTTACTTATCGAAAGAGGCTACAATTGATCCCCTATACTTGTGAGTTATCAAGACCTTTTTCTGGTGCCGTTGCCGGGGAGCAATAGCGTGGGGTGAATATTCTCGTGTGTGCTTGTTTGCTTTATCACTAAGTAATTTTTATTTGCTGTTTTAAGTTGTTTTCTATCTTTAGTTATGGGTAGGAAACGCAAACAACCAAAAAAATAGTTGTACCTACTACACCAATGGTTGAAGAACCACTCAAAATCTATCACACTCCTGAAGCTTTTTACTTGGATCATCTTCGAGCCCTATGTGCTCGTGCTGAAACCCCAACTAGCTTAGTTGAGGGAAAATCTTTAGATGAGCATGCTTGTTATGTGCGACACCGCTTATCTCAAAAGGGGAAACTTTTAGTGGATCAAATTCATCATTTGCAATGCTATGCTTGGAATTTATGTGAAATATATGATTTTACTTGTTGTTCTGAAAACCCTAAGAAACACCTTCCCTACCAATGTGAGTTCAGTGATAATGGAATCGTATCTTCGTATGCTAAGGGTGTTTATAATTACTATGATGTTCAACAGATTGAAGAATTTGTGGCTTTTAAGGCTGCTTATGACATTGCTTCTTTGATTGGAAAGTATGATGCTACTCTTTACAAATCTAAATTTTTTTGCCATACTTATGCTTCTAATGCCTATGTTATGATAATTATGCTTCTAATGCCTATGTTATGATAATTATGCTTCTAATGCCTATGTTAAACCATATATTGAGGACTCCTCCACTGTCCAAGAAGAGACTAATATTTTGCAGGAGTCTATGGAAGAAGAAATTGATGAAACTGTGAGCTCATTGGATGAAAAAGATGATGAGGAGAGCGAAGAACAAAAGGAGGAAGAGCGGATTAGCTACCTGTGCCCACCTTCTAATGAGAGTAACTCTTCAACTCATACATTGTTTAATTTCCCTTCGTTCTTACCGAAGGATGAATGCTATGATGATTGTTATGATCCCGTTGATTCTTTTGAAATATCCCTTTTTGATGAACTTGATGCTTGCTATGCTTGTGGCCAAGATGCCAATATCGGAGAAGTTTGCACTTATTAAGGATTATATTGATGGGTTGCCTTTTACCGCAACACATGATGATTTTGATAGATATAATATGCATGTGCTTTCTGCTCCTACTTGCAATTATTATGAGAGAGGAACTACATCTCCGCCTCTCCATGTTTCCAACACGATAAAATTGCAAGAAACTGCTTATGCTATGTATTGGCCTTTACTTGATGTTCATGAATTGTTCTTTTATGACATGCCGATGCATATGAAGAGAGTTAGACTTCGTCATTGCTTGATATATGTTACTTTGTGCTCACCACTAAATTACAAATCATTGTTAATTAGAATTGGCTTGATATACCTTGGGATCCGGGTGGATCCATTACTTGAGCACTTTATGCCTAGCTTAATGGCTTTAAAGAAAGCGCTGCCAGGGAGACAACCCGGAAGTTTTAGAGAGTCATTTATTTCTGTTGTGTGCTTTCATAGAGTTTAAAAACAAAAATATAAAGAGGGGAACCCAAAATTTTTCAAAAAGGAAACTGAAAGTGAGAGAGACAAGCATTGTTGAAGTGGGGGAGCTCCTTGAACTTTGTTCATGCTCACAGAAACTTTGTGAATCTTGATTACAGATACTTTTCAACAAAAATAATTATCCCCTTGTACAATTCCATTATATAATAAAAATAATGTGCCAAGGTTTGCCTTGAGGATGTTTACAATGCTTGTTGGTTTGTGCGGTGCAGGACAGAAACTTTGGCTGTAATGCGCGATTTTACAATTTTTACTGGAATGTCAAACGGTTCTGAAACTTCTTGCACTGTCTTTCTATACAAATTTAGAATTTTTGGGGCACCATAAGTATGGTGAATGTTCAGATTACTACAGGCTGCCCTGTTTAAGACAGATTCTGTTTTTTATGCATAGTTTGCTTGTTTTGGTGAAACTATCAATTTCTATCAGTGGATTAAGCCATGGAAAAGTTATATTACAGTAGGTACAATGCAAAAACAAAATATGAATTGGTTTGCAACAGTACTTAGAGTAGTGATTTGCTTTATTATACTAACGGATCTTACCGAGCTTTCTGTTGAGTTTTGTGTGGATGAAGTGTTCGAAGATCGAGGAGGTCTCGATATGAGGAAAAGGAGGAGAGGCAAGAGATCAAGCTTGGGGATGCCCAAGGCACCCCAAGTGAATATTCAAGGAGACTCAAGCGTCTAAGCTTGGGGATGCCCCGGAAGGCATCCCATCTTTCTTCAACAAGTATCGGTATGTTTTCGGATTCGTTTCATTCATGCGATATGTGCAAATCTTGGAGCGTCTTTTGCATTTAGTTTTCACTTTTATTTTATGCACCATGCTGGAATGAGATAGTCCTTGGTTGATTTATAGAATGCTCATTGTACTTCACTTATATCTTTTGAGTATGACTTTATAGAATGCTTCATGTGCTTCACTTATATCTTTTGAAGTTTGGATTGCCTGTTTCTCTTCACATAGAAAACCACCATTTGTAGAAGGCTCTTTTGCTTCACTTATATTTGTTAGAGCGTGGGCATATCTTTTGTAGAAAGAATTAAACTCTCTTGTTTCACTTATATCTATTTAGGGAGATGACAGGAATTGGTCATTCACATGGTTAGTCATAAAATCCTACATAAAACATGTAGATCACAGAATATGATATGTTTGATTCCTTGCAATAGTTTTGTGATATAGAGATGATAATATCTGGGAGGTACTAGTAAATGGTTGTGTTTAGTAAGAATATTGGTGTTAAGGTTTGTGATTCCTGAAGCATGCACGTATAGTCTCTTGTTATGCTAAGAAGTTGGAGCATGATTTATTATTGATTGTCCTCCTTTTTGTGAAGGTCGGGGGCGCGCGATGGTTAACTCCTACCAACCTCCCCCCTAGGAGCATGCGTAGTAGTACTTTGCTTCGAGGGCTAATAAACTTTTGCAATAAGTATATCACTACTGGAATCAGCTAATTTGCCATCTGCCAGCTCTTTGCCGTCTGCTAGCTGACGGCAAAGAAGCTCTTTGCCATACGCTACACATAAGCAGACGGCAAAGAAAAGGCTGACGGCAAAGAAGCTCTTTGCCATCAGCCATCTCTTTGCCGTCTGCCAGCAGACGGCAAAGAATCTTTGCCGTCCGCTGGCAGACGGCAAAGAGTGTGGTGTCCCCCATCCCCCGCTCGTTTGAAAAAATCTTAACGGCCCACCTCTTATCCGTCCGCTAGCAGACGGCAAAGAGGCAGAAAGGCGGACGGCAAAGGCTGGCTGACGGCAAAGAGGGCACTTGCCTAACGGCAGATACCCCCCCCCCCCCGCCCGTTACTCACTTCGTCCTCGCGCGCCCTTCTCCTCCCACCCCGCCGCCGCCGCCGCCGCCCGCCGCCCCATCGCCTCCGCCGCCCCGTCGCCCCGCCGCCCCACCGCCCCGTCGCCCCCCGCCCCGGCCCCCGCCGCCCCGCGCCCCACCGCCGCCCCGGCCCCCGCCGCCCCGCGCCCCACCGCCGCCCCGGCCCCCCGCCGCCCCGGCCCCCGCCGCCCGGCCCCCCCGCCGCCCGGGCCCCTGCCGCCCCGCCTCCTCCACCGCCCCGCCCCGGCCCCCCGCCGGCCGGGCCCCCGCCGCCCCGCCTCCTCCACCGCCCCGCCCCGGCCCCCCGTCGCCGGCCCCTCCCCGACCCGTCGCCGGCCCCCACAGTGAGCCCCTCGATCCCATTTTTTTCTGTTTTTTTTGTTTTTTTCTGTTTAGATAAGGTTTTTTAGTTTAAATTTTTTCAATTTAGAATTAATTAGTTTAGGTTATTTAGTTTAATTAGTTTAGGTTTAATTAGTTTAAATAGTTTAGTTTTAATTAGTTTAGGTTTTTAGTTTAGGTTTAGGTTAAGTAGAAGGGGGAAGAAGAAGAAGAAGAAGAAGAAGAAGAAGAAGAAGAAGAAGAAGAAGAAGAAGAAGAAGAAGAAGAAGAAGAAGGAGGAGGAGGAGGAGGAGGAGGAGGAGGAGGAGGAGGAGGAGAAAGAAGAAGAAGAAGAAGAAGAAGAAGAAGAGGAGGAGGAGGAGGAGGAGGAGGAGGAGAAAGAAGAAGAAGAAGAAGAAGAAGAAGAAGAAGAAGAAGAAGAAGAAGAAGAAGAAGAAGAAGAGAAGAAGAAGAAGAAGAAGAAGAAGAAGAAGAAGAAGAAGAAGAAGAAGAAGAAGAAGAAGAGAGGAGGAGGAGGAGGAAAGAAGAAGAAAGAAGAAGAAGAAGAAGAAGAAGAAGAAGAAGAAAGAAGAAGAAGACGGGGATGAGAAGAAGTAGAAGAATGAGAAGAAGTAGAAGTAGTAGAAGAATGAGAAGACCCCCTGACCCCCTGACCCCCCAACCCCGACACCACACCCCGACACCCGACCCCGACTCCAGCCCGACACCCGACCCCCTAACCCCCTGACCCCGACACGACACCCCGACCCCCTAATCCCCTGACCCCGACACGACACCCCGAAGCCCCGACCCCGAAACAGCACCCCAACCCCGACACGGCACCCCGACACCGACACGGCACCCCGACACCGACACGACACCCCGACCCCCGACACGACACCTCCGACACCCCGACCCCGAGACCCCGACCCCGACCCCGACCCCGACCCCGACACCCCGACTCCGAGCCTGACCCGACACCCCGACCCCCACACCGACACGGCACCCCGACCCCGACCCGGCACCCCGACCCGACACCCCGACCCCGAGACCCCGACCCCGACACGGCACCCCGAGACCGACACGACACCCCGACCCCCTAACCCCCTGACCCCGACACGACACCCCGAAGCCCCGACCCCGAAACAGCACCCCGACCCCGACACGGCACCCCGACACCGACACGGCACCCCGACACTGACACGACACCCCGACCCCCGACACGACACCCCCGACACCCCGACACCCCGACCCCGAGACCCCGACCCCGACCCCGACCCCTACACCCCGACCCCGAGCCTGACCCGACACCCCGACCCCGACACCGACACGGCACCCCGACCCCGACCCGGCACCCCGACCCGACACCCCGACCCCGACACGGCACCCCGAGACCGACACGACACCCCGACCCCCGACACCTCCCGAAAAGGTGTTCTTTGGCCTTCCAGAAGCCGACGGGGTCATATATTTGTGAATTATTAGTTAGGTCATATATCTTTCGATTTTGTTATGAAAAACATCATATATAATTGTGTTGATCGGGTAGTTTTAAATGTGCAGTTGTTTCATCGCTGCGAGGTTTGGTGTTCGACGACCTCGCCGTGCGTTTGACGAGCTCTGCCCCTTCGTTCGTGGGTGAGCACAAATGACATGTCCTCCTCCCCCATTAATTATTTGATCTATTCCGATGAAACTTGATAGCTAGATATATATGTGTCTTGAATCATCAGTATGCGTAACCAATATGTGTCTCCCGTTCGAAAGCGTCATAGTTATAAATATGCATGCATTTGCATATTTATAACCTTGATTCTTTCGAGTTGTCCAACGCTATCCATGGACAGCCCGAGTATGTTTAGATTGGGTTCGTTTTCCCATATGCTTTGCTCCAGATCCGACGCATAAATTTCGTCAGTGCCTCCCCTGTTGTTCTCCGGGTACACATCCTTTCTGTTTATTGCAGAGACATGTATCAAGAGAACAGCGGGGAGGTGCTGCCGAAATTTTGCGTAGGATCCGGGGCATAGCATGGGAAAATGAACCCAATCTAAACATACTCGGGTGGGATTAGGACCTATCATTACCTATTAGAGTGTAGGTTGCATGGACGTAATAAAATTGACAAAGTAGATCAACTGATGAATACATACATGGTGAATTATATATATATATATATATATATATATTTGTTGTGTGTCTAGTAGCTCTGAAAGTCAAGATGAGTGATCGTGCGTGGATGTACACCGGTCACACTGGTCAGAACAAATGGAGCACTGAATGGTTCACAAAAACCAAGGGGTTTGTGCGAGCCGCATTTGCAAATGGCCAGAGGAAAACCTGGTGCCCCTGTTTACGGTGCGGCAATTGGGAAAAGAGGACAGAGGCTGAAATGGGCAAACACCTGCAGAAGAGTGGTTTTACGCCCGATTATACGGTGTGGACATTTCATGGTGAGTCTGCCCAACGTGACCGAGCTGAGGTGGATCGTCGTCGCACCGACGAGCATGGTACCGGGATGGAAAACATGGTGCAAGACTTTGATGATGCTCGGGATTCGGACGAGGAGATGGAGGAATCTGCAAAGGCCTTCAATGAAATGTTGGAGTCTTCAAAACGTCCGCTCCATGAGCACACTGAGCTTTGTCAGTTGGATGCCATCTCACAAGTAATGGCTCTGAAGGCTCAGTTCAACTTGGGCAGAGAATGCTACGATGCAATGATGACAGTATTTGGACGCTTTCTACCCAAAGGCCATGTAATGCCTGCAAACCTGTACCAGTCGGACAAAATCCTCCGTGCACTGAAGATGCCCTATGATAAGATACATGCCTGTAAGAAAGGATGTGTCTTGTTTAGGCTTGACTATGCGGACTTGAACTATTGTCCCATTTGCAAGTCTTCCAGGTATGTTGTGATAGACAACGGTATGGGTGAGAAGACACAGACCAAAATCCCCGTTAGTGTTCTTCGGTATATGCCAATCGTACCAAGACTTCAACGTCTTTTCATGGTCGAAGAGACGGCCAGACAGATGACATGGCACAAAACGGGCAAAAGAACCGAACTAGATGCAGATGGGAATCTGATGATTGTACACACATCGGATGGTGTTGCGTGGAAAAAGATTGATGAATTACATGGTGACAAAGCGGCAGATCCGAGGCATCCTCGAGTCGGCATCAGCACGGATGGGTTCAGTGTGTTTGGTATGACGGCAGCCCAATACAGTTGTTGGCCCGTATTTGTCTTTCCACTCAATCTCCCCCCCCCCCCCGGACAGATTATGCAAAGAAAGAACATTTTCCTTACGTTGATAATTCCAGGTCCCAACTATCCGGGGAAAAATATGAATGTGTACATGCAACCGCTTAAGGACGAATTGCAAGAAGCCTGGGATAATGGGTTCAAGACATACGATGCCTATAGCAAACGGAACTTCATAATGCGTGTCTGGTACATGTACTCCACGCATGACTTGCCGGCGTATGCGCTATTCGTTGGCTGGTGTGTGCATGGAAGGTTCCCGTGCCCCACATGCAAGGGAGCTCTTGAGTTTCGTTGGCTTCAGGCCGGTCGCAAGTTTTCTTGCTTCGACATGCATAGACAGTTCCTGAATCCTTGCCATAAGTTCAGGAAAGACAAGAAGAACTTCATCAGAGGTAGAGTTGTCAAAAACTCTGCACCACATGCATTGACAGGCCAACAGACCCTGGATGAGTTAAACACTCTCGAGACAGATCCAGAGCGTCCAGGGTACTTCAAGGGGTATAATTCTAAGCACGCCTGGACTCACAAAACATGCTTATGGGATCTGCCTTACTTCAAAGACCTCCTTTGCCCACACAACATCGACGTGATGCACACTGAGAAGAATATCGCCGAGGCACTTTTTGGTACATTGTTCGGCATAGATGGGAAGTCAAAGGATAATACTAAGGCTAGAGTCGATCTGGAGGCGCTATGTGATAGGCCGTTACAAAACATGAAAGAACCGAAAGGAAAGCAGAACTGGACGAAGCCAAAGGCATGGTTCAATCTTGGAAGGCCAGCTATGAGGGAAATTATCTTGTGGGTGAAAATGCAGTTGATGTTCCCCGATGGGTATGCAGCGAATCTACAGAGGGGAGCCAGTCTTGATAAATTGAAGATATTTGGTCTCAAGAGTCATGATTGGCACATATGGATTGAGCGGGTAATGCCGGTGATGTTGCGTGGCTTCATCCCTGAGGATGAATGGCTAGTACTGGCAGAACTCAGCTATTTCTTCCGTGTTCTTTGTGCGAAAGAACTATCGCCTGGCGTGCTAGAATTGAAGCATCGATGGCTGAGGCATTCATCACTTAGGAGGCGGCAAACTTCGTGACAGCACACTACGAAGCCAAAAATCGTCATTTGCATAATCCAAAGCCTCGGTACAATGCTGACGACCCTAAAAAGGGTGGATCCAACCTCAGCCTATTCAAAGGGAATCTCGCACCAGCCAGTGTTTCAAATCCAGTATCTTTGGATAACGAACAATGGCGGACCATTTCGTTGTATATCTTCAACAACCTGATAGAAGTGCGGCCGTACATCGAGTAAGTTCTCGGTACATAGTTTCGCAACTTCTATTTCCTTTGAACTGCTCTTATTCCTGGATATTTCATACAGTCGATACGTCGCCTTATTCTCGTATGGAGCGGTGATCCAAAAGTATTCTGTCGAAGAGTATGAGCTTCTCGCAAAGCAAGGAGGCGGCTATCCCGGTTTCATCTCTTGGTTCAAACAAACGGTAATTTCTATTAGACTTGTAGGCTAATTTATAGGCGGCTATCCCGGTTTCATTCGCTAATTTGTGCGTAATGCAACAATCCTTTCATATTAAACTTGTAGGCTAATTCAGAGTCTATGGACGCCGAATTGAGACAAGTCGCTAATGGTTTTGACTATAAGGTCCGTTCATTTGACAAATACGACATCAACGGGTATCGCTTTCGTACCTATGGCAAAGAGCTATCTATGGCCGACCGAAAGTCTACAAATTGTTGTGTATCTGCTATCGGCGAAGGAGGTACCGAGTATTATGGGAGAGTTGAAGCAATTTATGAACTTCTATTCTATGTTGAAAACCCACCGAATGTCGTAGTCTTCAAATGTTATTGGTTTCAGCCGAAGGAGACTAGAAGGACTCATGAACATATAGGGCTAGTTGAAATCAACCAAAGCACCCATTTAGATGTTCCTGATGTCTATATTACGGCTCAACAGGCGACCCAAGTATTCTATCTACCGTGGGCCTGCCAAACTAATCCAAATCTGAAAGGTTGGGATGTCGTTTATGAAGTGCCGCCACGTGCTAGACTATCTCCCCCAAAGGAAGAGGATTATGAACCTCACATTAACCCAGACACATATGAAGGAGAATTCTTCCAAGAGACACGTCTTTCCAAAAAGCGTTTCAAGAACCGCTATACTTCACCCCAAAACATTGAAGTAGACAGCGACAGTGAATCCGACATCACCCCAGAGGAGGAACAAGAAGAGCCGGAACAAGAAGAGGTTACTGCTGCGGATGACCTGTCATTGCTTGACCGATTACGTCAAGGTGGCCTTGCACATGTTGATGCCACTGAACCCTATGAGCCCGTCATTGATTATAGTGATGATGATGATTATGCATTTATTGATGATACTGATCGAGATTATTAGTAGTGTCAGGCATTAAATTTTTTAATGTTGTACTTGATGATGATACACTTAAGTGATACACATATTATTATTCATGTCGGTCTTTTTTTTATGTTGTACTAATTTCGTTTACTGTTTGTCATGGCAGGTGTTGAAAGATGGTGGGCGCTGGTCGGGAGCGCGCCAAGGCCCCTTCTTCGTCGGTGCGTGGTCTGAGGTCTTCGATTCCAGACGTACCTCTCCGCCGAGCGTTGCTGGACAGTATGTCCACACCGCCGGGACCTTCTTCGTCGACCGCGGTGCCCAGCAGGGGACGAGGTAGGAAGAGAGGAGGTGGGGCACGTGGTCACAGGAGAGGAGATAGGGTGACTGCTAGGGCGCCTTCCTCGCCGCCACCCCCAGCTGTTTCACCCGAGCACGTGACTGCTAGGGTGGACTCGTCCGAGGAGGAGGCTACACGGACTCCGGTCCACGAGCCTCCGGTCCACGGGTCTTGGGCCCACGAGCCTCGGGTCGACTGGCCTTCGGCCCACGAGAGTTCGGCCCATGAGACCTCGGAGGAGCACACGTTCGGATGGGGTACCTGGTCGGATCAGCCCGAGGAGCCGAGTGGCCATGCTGATGATGGCGGGGAGCCGACTGATCTTGAGGAGGAGGGTGGCACCGTCTACCAGCGTGGTGCTACACGGCTCCCGTCTGTGCCGGCGACCCGCGAGCAGAGGTGGTTGATCTTCCCTGATGGGGAGAGGTACGTAAGTGCATTTAATATTTTTGTACCTTTTGCATTCACGTTTCTTCAAATAACTAATGCGTTGGCCTTGTCATGCTGCAGGGGTTGGGACCACCATCATAGTGTCCGCCGGCCCAACTCCGTCCTTGGAGTTCTTTGCCGGCAAAACTTCCCGGGGTTTGTCACGTTGCCTGGTGAGGGTCGGCTTCCAGAGCTTGGGTTGAGCTGGGAGCACTACGTGGCTGCCCCGGCCCCGCCGGATGTCATTATCGACGGTGTCGTGTGCGACACGAGGGCAGACATGGTGATCAGGACGTTCTGGGTAATTTCTCCTTTACACATTTCAAAATCTTCAACTAGCTAGTTATTAATTGTACTAATCAATATTGTCTCATTTGATTGGAGACATTCTACAGGTGTGAGGAGGGATACGAGGAGGACAGCGCAAATGTTATCCAGAACGTTTGCAAGCGCCTACTCCAGAACTTACGGCACGAGGCTCGGGTGCAGGCTGTTCGAGACTACTACGCCTTGCGTGGTATCAAGAAGACCAAGCCGGCGTGCCGCGATAAGTTCCTGAGTAAGGAGCAGTACATGAAGGTAATTCTTAAGGCCTTCTACTTAAGTTCCTTCATTTAGTAATTCTTAGCCGTAGCGCTCAAGTTTCTATTTGCTAACTTAGGCGCCTCCGAGATGGTGTGCGGATCGGATGGATTGTTGGGAGGTGTTGGTCGATGAGTGGTGCTCACAAGAATGGCTAGCCCTCCACAACCAGGCCAAGGACAAACGTGCCCAAATGGAAGGTGTGCCACACCATCAAGACAGCTCCAACTTATATCAGTTCGGGCGCAACTGGGTATGTGGTTTGCTTCATGATTCATGCAATTCATTCATCATGCTAGCTTGAGCCCTTTAATTACTAATTTTCATTGTTTCTCTCTTTCAGGCACGCTACAATAAGGCGGATAAGGTGCCAGAGGTGTACGACCTGTATGCCATGGCCCACACTGGCTCTTTCAAGAAAGTCAAGGCTTTCTCTCAGTCTGACCTCGATGATGCAAACAACTTCACCAACATCTCCTCCCACAACAAGCTCGTGAGATATAGAGATGAGGGGAAGGCGAGGAAAGGGGAGGACTTTAACCCGAGCCAGGGTCCCATTGATCCAGAGCTGGTGATGATATCTGGTGGCGGGAGGTCCCATGGCTCCATAGCCATTCGAGATGGACTTATCCGTTGTCCTAGCACTCTCCCGGAGATCAAGGCGCGCCAGTCGAGCTCCGCTCCTGAGATAAGGCCTCGTGAACGGCCAGTGCAACTCGCCATCAAGGTTAGTGATACGTACTCAGTTATCTTTCTCCATTACATTGTGTGCGCTTCCATCAATGATTACAAATGGTCATGTGAGTGGTGTTGCAGGCTGCTATACAGACTGAGAGAGATAGAACGGAGAAACTTCTGGCGGAGGCGGCGGAGAGGCAGCGGGAGATGGAGGAGAGGACGAGAAAGATGATGGAGGAGGAGAGGGCACGGAATGACATGCAGGCAAGGGCCATGTACGAGCTCCTTGTGGTAAGTTTCTTTTGCAGATTACTTGCTAGTCTTAACATTTGAGTCTCATTACTAACTAGTATGACTCTATTCTCAAAACCAAATGTGCAGTCTGTGTGCGAGAAGTCCGGTCAGCCCGCTCCGCCGATGCCAGTGATTGCTCCTGGGAGCACGGTGAGTTTAGTTTGAATGGACATTACTTGGTAGTCTTAACATTTGAGTGTCGTAATGCTAACGAGACATTGGATCTTTGGTGCAGCTTAACTCCAGAAACGCATCGCACGATCCTTCTCCAGGTAGCGGCACTAGCCACCCCGCTCCTACACCTCCCTGATCATGGTAAGTTTCTCTAGTGTTTTGCTTAACAAATGCATAAAGACCTAGACTTAGCTTTATTTCCTCCAATATGCTTACCATAATGACCTAGAGTTAGCTTATTTTCCTCCAAAATGACCCATTTTACCTAGGTTAGCTTATAAATGATGCAGTTCATCCAAGTTAGCTCAAAAATGACCCATTTTACCTAGATTAGCTCCTAAATGATCCATTTTACCTACGTTAGCTTTAAAATGGCCCGTTTCACCTACGTTAACTCCAAAATGACCCATCTTACCTAGGTTATCTCATAAACGATCCATTTCAACTAATTTAGCTCATAAACGATCCATTTGACCTAAGTGAGCTAAAAAACGATACATTTCACCTAAATTAGCTCTTAAATGATCCATTTCACCTAAGTTAGCTGAAAAAGATCCATTTCAACTAAATTAGCTCCAAAATGATCCATTGCAACAAAGTTAGCTCAAAACCGATCCATTTCAACTAAGTTAGCTCAAAAACGATCCATTTGACCTAAGTGAGCTAAAAAACGATCCATTTCACCTTAGTTACCTCAAAAACGATCCATTTCACCTAAGTGAGCTAAAAAACGATCCATTTCTAACTTTCTTATTTTGCCATTTTGCAGATTTCATTATGTGCTGGATGGAGTGCTTGTTCTACTCTTCTTGTTCTTGTCTTCTCATTCTTGTCTTCTCATTCTAGTCACCTTAGCTATGGAGTGCTTCTTTATGTATGGATGGAACTTCTTTATGTATGAAATGATGGATGGAACTTGTTTATGTATGAAATGATGGATGGAACTTGTTTATGTATGAAATTATGTATGAACTTGTTTATGTGATGAATGCCTATGAAATATATCTATATGTCATATATATTTTCTGTGCAAATTGTGGGATTTAACAAAAAACAGAAAAAAACAGACAATATGCAGGCTCTTTGTCGTCTGCCGCAGACGGCAAAGAAGCCACGTGGCAGCCAACTGTGCTTCCTGGGAGCTGACCCATTTGGTCAGTTTGCCTACAGTGGCAGACGGCAAAGACTTTGCCGTCCGTGGCAGACAGCAAAGAACCTGCACTTTGCCATCAGTGGCAGACGGCAAAGAACCTGCCATCTAGTGACGTGTAGATGACATCATAAGGCGGACGGCAAAGACCAGAGAAATTTTGCCGTCTGCGGCGGACGGCAAAGGTCTGCCGTTAGCCACTTAACGGATTGACAGCGCAATTATTGCCGTCCGCCCTCTTTGCCGTCCGCCGCAGACGGCAGAGAGCCTTTGCCGTCCGCCGCCAGGAAGCAGACGGCAAAGCAGTTGTTTACCGTAGCCTTCTTTGCCGGAGCCTTTTGCCGTCCGCGACTGACGGCAAAGGTCTTTGCCGTCCGCCTTTCGAGCCTTTGCCGTCCGCCGTGGCAGACGGCAAAGTAGCTGTTTCCTGTAGTGACTAATGTGAGTCCATGGATTATACGCACTCTTAGCTTTTCGCAATTTGCTAGCCTCTACGATACCGTGCCTTTGCCCTTTCTCACCTCGAGAATTGGTGCAAACTTCGCCGGTGCATCCAAACCCCGTGATATGATACGCTCTATCACACATAAGCCTCCTTATATCTTCCTCAAAACAGCCACCATACTGATACGTCTCCAACGTATCTATAATTTTTGATTGCTCCATGCTATTATATTACCCGTTTTGGATGTTTATGGGCTTTACTTTACACTTTTATATCATTTTTGGGACTAACCTACTAACCGGAGGCCCAGCCCGAATTGCTGTTTTTTTGCCTATTTCAGTGTTTCGAGGAAAAGGAATATCAAACGGAGTCCAAACGGAGTCCAAACGGAATGAAACCTTCGGGGGCGATCTTTTTGGAACAAATGCAATCTAGGAGACTTGGAGTGGACGTCAAGAAGCAGCCGAGGTGGCCACGAGGCAGGAGGGCGCGCCCTAGGGGGGTGGGCGCGCCCCCCACCCTCGTGGGCCCCTCGTGGCTACCCCGACCTACCTCCTTCGCCTATATATACTCCTGTACCCTGAAAACATTGAGGAGCACCACGAAAAACTATTTTCACCGCCGAAACCTTCTGTATCCGTGAGATCCCATCTTGGAGCCTTCGCCGGCGCTCCACCGGAGGGGGAATCGACCATGGAGGGCTTCTACATCAACACCATAGCCTCTCCGATGAGTTGTGAGTAGTTTACCACAGACCTTTGGGTCCATAGTTATTAGCTAGAAGGCTTCTTCTCTCTCTTTGAATCTCAATACAAAGTTCTCCTCGATCTTCTTGGAGATTCGATATAACTCTTTTTGTGGTGTGTTTGTCGAGATCCGGTGAATTCTGGGTTTATGATCAAGTTTATCTATGAGAAATATTTGAATCTCCTCTGAATCTTTTTATATATGATTGGTTATCTTTGCAAGTCTCTTCAAATTATCAGTTTGTTTTGGCCTACTAGATTGATCTTTCTTGCAATGCAAGAAGTGCTTAGCTTTGGGTTCAATCTTGAGGTGTCCTTTCCCAGTGACAGCAGGGGCAGCAAGGCACGTATTGTATTGTTGCCATCGAGGATAAAAAGATGGGTTTTATATCATATTGTTTGAGTTTATCCCTCTACATCATGTCATCTTGCTTAATGTGTTACTCTGTTCTTATGAACTTAATACTCTAGATGCAGGCAAGAGTCGGTCGATGTGTGGAGTAATAGTAGTAGATGCAGAATCATTTCGGTCTACTTGTTGCGGACGTGATGCCTATATACATGATCATGCCTAGATAATCTCATAAGTATGCACTTTTCTATGAATTGCTCGACAGTAATTTGTTCACCCACCGTAATACTTATGCTATCTTGAGAGAAGCCACTAGTGAAACCTATGGCCCCCGGGTCTATCTTTTATCATATAAGTTTCTGATCTACTTTTATTTTGCAATCTTTCCTTTCCAATCTATATCATAAAAATACCAAAAATATTTATCTTATCTTATTATCTCTATCAGATCTCACTTTCGCAAGTTACCGTGAAGGGATTGACAACCCATTTATCCCGTTGGTTGCGAGGTTCTTGTTTGTTTGTGTAGGTACGAGGGACTTTTGAGGAGCCTCCTACTGGATTGATAGCTTGGTTCTCAAAACCTGAGGGAAATACTTACGCTAGTTTGCTGCATCACCCTTTCCTCTTCAAGGAAAACTAATGCAGTGCTCAAGAGGTAGCAAGAAGGATTTCTGGCGCTGTTGGCGGGGAGGTCTTCGCTCAAGTCAAGACATACCAAGTACCCATCACAAGCTCATCTCCCTCGCACTACATTATTTGCCATTTGCCTCTCGTTTTCCTCTCCCCCACTTCACCCTTGCCGTTTTACTCGCCCACTCTTTCCCGTTCGCCTCTCTTTTTCGCTTGCCTCTTGTGTGCCTGTTTGCCCTTATGGCTTTGCCTAAGAACACTAATCTTCATCTTAGAAGGTTGGAAGAGATCGAAATCAATGTTAGAAGCTTTATGACTTTACAATTTGAGCATAATAATTTCTTTAGAAATGAGCTTAAAGAACAAAAAAGCTTTATGGAATACATGAATAAAGAACTTGATGATATGTCTAAGGAATTTTCTGGATTGAATTCTCGGATTGCTCTTCTTGAAAAATCAATAGCCCAAATTTCTGATAAGCAAGCCACCTTAGTTAATAAGATGGCCGTCAAACCAGAAGGGTTAGAAAGAAATAATGATGAAGATCTAAAAGTGATTGATGTGTCTCCTATTAAATGTTTGTTTTGCAATATGAATCTTGATAATGGTGGGACTGGAGATGAGTCAACTTTAGTTAGAAGGCGTCCTAATGATTCGGAGTTTTTAGATCTTGATGCTAAAATTGGTAAAAGTGGGATTGGAGAGGTCAAAACTTTAAATAGCAATGAACCCACTATTTTGGATTTCAAGGAATTTAATTATGATAATTGTTCTTTAGTAGATTGTATTTCCTTGTTGCAATCCGTGTTGAATTCTCCTCATGCTTATAGTCAAAATAAAGCTTTTACTAAACATATCGTTGATGCTTTGATGCAATCTTATGAGGAAAAACTTGAATTGGAAGTTATCCCTAGAAAACTTTATGATGAGTGGGAACCTACTATTAAAATTAAAATTAAAGATCATGAATGCTATGCTTTGTGTGATTTGGGTGCTAGTGTTTCCGCGATTCCAAAAACTTTATGTGATGTGCTAGGTTTCCGCGAATTTGATGATTGCTCTTTAAACTTGCACCTTGCGGATTCCACTATTAAGAAACCTATGGGAAGGATTAATGATGTTCTTATTGTTGCAAATAGGAATTATGTGCCCATAGATTTCATCGTTATTGATATAGATTGCAATTTTTCATGTCCTATTATTCTTGGTAGACCTTTCCTTAGAACGATTGGTGCAATTATTGATATGAAGAAAGGGAATATTAGATTCCAATTTCCATTAAGGAAAGGCATCAAACACTTTACTAGAAGGAAAGTCAAATTACCTTATGAATCTATTATGCGAGCCACTTATGAATTAAATACCAAAGATGGTAATACCTAGATCTATTCTCGCGTTAAACGATAGCGCTTGTGGGGAGGCAACCCAATTTTATTTTTGTTCCTTTCTTTTTGCTTCTGTTTAGTAATAAATAATTCATCTAGCTTCTGTTTAGATGTGGTTTTATGTTTTAATTAGTGTTTGTGCCAAGTAGAACCTATAGGATAACCTACGGTGATAGTTAATTTGATTCTGCTGAAAAACAGAAACATTTGCGCGCACGAGAATAATTTTAATAAATCACAGGAACTTACTTTTGAGTTAATTATTTTTGCAGTAGATCAATGGATAAATTTCCCAGGACTTCCTATTTTGGTAGGATTTTTAATGTTGCAGAAGTATTCCAAACTTACAGATTGCTACAGACTGTTCTGTTTTTGACAGATTCTGTTTTTCGTGTGTTGTTTGCTTATTTTGATGCATCTATGGCTAGTATCGGGGGGTATGAACCATAGATAAGTTGGAATACAGTAGGTTTAACACCAATATAAATAAAGAATGATTTAATTACAGTACCTTATGTGGTGGTTTTTCTTTCTTGCACTAACGGAGCTTATGTGATTTCCTGTTGAGTTTTGTGTTGTGAAGTTTTCAAGTTTTGGGAAAAGATTTGATGGACTATGGAATAAAGAGTGGCAAGAGCCTAAGCTTGGGGATTCCCATGGCACCCCAAGATAATCCAAGGACAACCAAAAGCCTAAGCTTGGGGATGCCCCGGAAGGCATCCCCTCTTTCGTCTTCGTCTATCGGTAACTTTACTTGGAGCTATATCTTTATTCGCCACATGATATGTGTTTTGCTTGGAGCGTCTTGTATGATATGAGTTTTTGCTTATTAGTTACCACAGTCATCCTTGCTGTACACACCTTTTGGGAGAGACACACATGATTTGGAATTTATTAGAATACTCTATGTGCTTCACTTATATCATTTGAGCTAGATAAATTTTGCTCTAGTCCTTCACTTATATCTTTATAGAGCACGGAGGTGGCTTAATTTTGTAGAAATTATTGATCTCTCATGCTTCACTTATATTATTTTGAGAGTCTTTTAGAACAACAAGGTATATGCTATGGTTATAAAATTGGTCCTAGAATGATGGGCATCCAAGTTGGGTATAATAAAAACAATCATAGGAAGTGAATTGGATGCTATCATCAATTTGATGCCTGATAATTGTTTTGAGATATAGAGGTGGAGATATTAGAGTCATGCTAGTTGGGTAATTGTGAATTTAAGGAATACATGTGTTGAAGTTGGCAAGTCCCGTAGCATGCACGTATGGTAAAAGTCGTGTGACAAATTTGTTGCATGGGGTGCTCTTTTGATTGCCTTCCTTATGTGTGGAGGTCGGGATCGCGCGATGGTTAACTCCTACCAACCCTTCCCCTAGGAGCATGCGTAGTAGTACTTTGCTTCGAGGGCTAATAAAACTTTTGCAATAAGTATATGAGTTCTTTATGACTAATGTGAGTCCATGGATTATACGCACTTTTACCTTTCCATCATTGCTAGCCTCTTCGGTACCGTGCATTGCCCTTTCTCACCTTGAGGGTTGGTGCAAACTTCGCTGGTGCATCCAAACCCCGTGATACGTTACGCTCTATCACACATAAACCTCCTTATATCTTCCTCAAAACAGCCACCATACCTACCTATTATGGCATTTCCATAGCCATTCTGAGATATATTGCCATGCAACTTTCCACCGTTCCATTCATCATGACACGCTCCATCATTTTCATATTGCTTTTGCATGATCATGTAGTTGGCGTCGTATTTGTGGCAAGGCCACCTTAATAATTTTTCATACATGTCGCTCTTGATTCATTGCATATCCCGGTACACCGCCGGAGGCATTCATATGGATTCATATCTTGTTCTAGTATCGAGTTGTAATTCATGTTGTAAATAAATAGAAGTGTGATGATCATCATTATTAGAGCATTGTCCCCAAATAAAAAAAAAGAGAAAGGCCAAATAAAAAAAAGTCCCAAAAAAAGGGGACAATGTTACTATCTTTTTCCACACTTGTGCTTCAAAGTAGCACCATGTTCTTCATATAGAGAGTCTCTGATGTTGTCACTTTCATATACTAGTGGGAATTTTTCAGTATAGAACCTTGCTTGTATATTCCAACGATGGGCTTCCTCAAAATGCCCTAGGTCTTCGTGAGCAAGCAAGTTGGATGCACACCCACTTAGTTTCTTTTGTTGAGCTTTCATACATTTATAGCTCTAGTGCATCCATTGCATGGCAATCCCTACTCCTCATGTTGACATCAATTGATGGGCATCTCCATAGCCCATTGATTAGCCTCGTCAACGTGAGACTTTCTCCTTTTTTGTCTTCTCCACACAACCTCCATCATCATATTCTATTCCACCCATAGTTCTATATCCATGGCTCACACTCATGTATTGCGTGAGAGTTGAAAAAGGCTGAAGCGCGTTAAAAAGTATGAACCAATTGCTTGGCTGAAACCAGGGTTGTGCATGATGGGAGTATTTTGTGTGACAAAAATGAAGCATAACCTAACTATATGATGTTGTAGGGATGAACTTTCTTTAGCCATGTTATTTTGAGAAGACATGATTGCTTTGTTAGTATGCTTGAAGTATTATTACTTTTATGTCAATATGAACTTTTATTTTGAATCATTTTGGAGCTGAACATTCATGCCACAATAAAAAAATTTACATTGAAAAAAATGCTAGGTAGCATTCCACATCAAAATTTTTGTTTTCATCATTTACCTACTCGAGGACGAGCAGGAATTAAGCTTGGGGATGCTTGATACGTCTCCAACATATCTATAATTTTTTATTGCTCCATGCTATTATATTACCCATTTTGGATGTTTATGGGCTTTACTTTACACTTTTCTATCATTTTTGGGACTAACCTCCTAACCGGTGGCCCAGCCCGAATTGCTGTTTTTTTTGCCTATTTCATTGTTTCGAAGAAAAGGAATATCAAATGGAGTCCAAATGGAATGAAACCTTCGGGAGCAATCTTTTTAGAACAAACACAATCCAGGAGACTTGGAGTGGACGTCAAGAAGCAGCTGAGGCGGCCACGAGGTAGGAGGGCGCACCCTAGGGGGGTGGGCGCGTCCCCCACCCTCGTGGCTCCCCTGACCTACCTCCTTCGCCTATATATACTCCCGTACCCTGAAAACATCGAGGAGCACCACAAAAAACTATTTCCACCGGCGCAACCTTCTGTATCCACGAGATCCCATCTTGGAGCCTTCGCCGGCGCTCCGCCGGAGGGGGAATCGACCATGGAGGGCTTCTACATCAACACCATAGCCTCTCCGATGAGTTGTGAGTAGTTTACCATAGACCTTTGGGTCGATGGTTATTAGCTAGATGGCTTCTTCTCTCTCTTTGAATCTCAATACAAAGTTCTCCTCGATCTTCTTGGAGATCTATTCGATGTAACTCTTTTTGCGGTGTGTTTGTCGAGATCCGATGAACTGTGGGTTTATGATCAAGTTTATCTATGAGAAATATTTGAATCTCCTCTGAATTCTTTTATGTACGATTGGTTATCTTTGCAAGTCTCTTCGAATTATCAATTTGGTTTGGCCTACTAGATTGATCTTTCTTGCAGTGGGAGAAGTGCTTAGCTTTGGGTTCAATCTTACGGTGTCCTTTCCCAGTGACAGCAGGGGCAGCAAGGCACGTATTGTATTGTTGCCATCGAGGATAAAAAGATGGGGTTTATATCATATTGTTTGAGTTTATCCCTCTACATCATGTCAACTTGCTTAATGCGTTACTCTATTCTTATGAACTTAATACTATAGATGCAGGCAGGAGTCGGTCGATGTGTGGAGTAATAGGAGTAGATGCAGAATCGTTTCGGTCTACTTGTTGCCGACGTGATGCCTATATACATGATCATGCCTAGATAATCTCATAACTGTGCACTTTTCTATCAATTGCTCGACAGTAATTTGTTCACCCACCGTAATACTTATGCTATCTTGAGAGAAGCCACTAGTGAAACCTATGGCCCCCGGATCTATCTTTTATCATATAAGTTTCTGATCTACTTTTATTTTGCAATCTATACTTTCCAATCTATATCATAAAAATACCAAAAATATTTATCTTATCTTATTATCTCTATCAAATCTCCCTTTCGTAAGTTACCACGAAGGGAATGACAACCCCTTTATCGCGTTGGTTGCAAGGTTCTTGTTTGTTTGTGTAGGTATGAGGGGCTTTTGAGGAGCCTCCTACTGGATTGATACCTTGGTTCTCAAAAACTGAGGGAAATACTTACGCTACTTTGCTGCATCACCCTTTCCTCTTCAAGGGAAAACCAACGCAGTGCTCAAGAGGTAGCACATACATACCTATCATGGCATTTCCATAGCCATTCCGAGATATACATGACTTGAGCATTCATTGTCATATTGCTTTACATGATCGTAAGATAGCTAGCATGATGTTTTCATGGCTTCTCCTTCTTTTGATTTCATTGCTACGCTAGATCATTGCACATCCCGGTACACCATCATACTCTATTCCACCCGTAGTGCTATATCCATGGCTTGCGCTCATATATTGCGTGAGGGTTGAAAAAGCTGAAGCACGTTAAAAAGTATGAACCAATTGCTAGGCTTGTCATCGGGGTTGTGCATGATAAATACTTTGTGTTAAGAAGACAGAGCATGACAAGATTATATGATTTTGTAGGGATAGCGTTCTTTAGCATTGATATTTTGAAAGACATGATTGTTTTTTGGGATGCCTGAGTATTGATGTCTTTATGTCAAATTATAGACTATTGTTTTGAATCACTTATGTCTTAATATTCATGCCACGATTAGATATATGATCAAGATTATGCTAGGTAGCATTCCACATCAAAAATTATCTTTTTTATCATTTACCTACTCGAGGACGAGTAGGAATTAAGGTTGGGGATGCTCATATGTCTCCGTCGTATCTATAATTTTTTATTGTTCCATGCCAATATTCTACAACTTTTACATACTTTTGGCAACTTTTTATACTATTTTTGGGACTAACATATTGATCCAGTGCCCAGAGCTAGTTCTTGTTTCTTGCATATTTTTTGTTTCGCAGAAAATCCATATCAAACGGAGTCCAAATGGGATAAAAACTGACGGATATTATTTTTGGAATATTTATGAATTTTGGGAAGTGGAATCAATGCGAGACGATGCCCGAGGGGGCCACGAGGGTGAGGGGCGCGCCCCAGGGGGTCAGGCATGCCCTGGGCCCTCGTGGCCACTCCGTAAGGCGGTTGGTGCCCTTCTTTCGCCGCAAGAAAGCTAATATCCGGATAGAAATCGTGTTAAAATTTCAGCCCAATCTCCGGAAATATAAGAAACGGTGAAAGGTCAGAATCTGGAACGCAGAAACAGAGAGAGACAGAGAGACAGATCCAATCTCGGAGGGGCTCTCGCCCCTCTGCCGCCATGGAGGCCATGGAACAGAGGGGAAGCCCTTCTCCCATCTAGGGGGAAGGTCAAGAAAGAATAAGAAGGAGGGGGCTCTCTCCCCCTCGCTTCCGGTGGCCATCATCGTCACCGCAATCTACACCAACACCTCCGTCATCTTCACCAACATCTTCATCACCTTCGCCCATTTGTCTACAGCGGTCCACTCTCCCGCAACCCGTGGTACCCTCTACTTGAACATGATGCTTTATGCTTCATATTATTATCCAATGATGTGTTGCCATCCTATGATGTCTGAGTAGATTTTCATTGTCCTATCGGCAATTGGTGAATTGCTATGATTGGTTCAATTTGCTTGTGGTTATGTTGCTGCCCTTTGGTACCCATCATATGAGCGCGCATGTGGATCACGCCATAGGGTTAGTTGTATGTTGATAGGACTATGTGTTGGAGGGCAAGAGTGACAGAAGCTTCAACCTAGCATAGAAATTGATGCATACGGGATTGAAGGGGGTCCAATATATCTTAATGCTATGGTTGGGTCTTACCTTAATTAACGTTAGTAGTTCCGGATGCTTGCTAATAGTTCCAATCATAAGTGCATAGAATTCCAAGTCAGGGATGACATGCTAGCAGTGGCCTCTCCCACATAAAACTTGCTATCGGTCTAGTAAAGTAGTCAATTGCTTAGGGACAATTTCGCAACTCCTACCACCACTTTTCCACACTCTCTATACTAACTTTATTGCTTCTTCATCTAAACAGCCCCTAGTTTATATTTACGTGCTCTTTATATTCTTGCAAACCTATCCCGTTACAACTACAAAGTACTTCTAGTTTCATACTTGCTTTAGGTAAAGCGAACGTCAAGCGTGCGTAGAGTTGTATTGGTGGTCGATAGAACTTGAGGGAATATTTGTTCTACCTTTAGCTCCTCGTTGGGTTCGACACTCTTACTTATCGAAAGAGGCTACAATTGATCCCCTATACTTGTGGGTTATCAATTATCTATCACATTACATGATAGACCCTTAGTAAAAGGATCTGCCAGATTTTTAGACGTTTGGATATAATCCAATGCAATAACTCGGGAGTTTCTCATTTTTTGACAGACTTTAACCTTCTCTGAACGTGTCTTGATGACTTCATGTTATCCTTTGAGCTGCTCACTTTCGTGATCACGGTTTGATTGTCGCAGTTCATAAGGTTACCCGGTACAGGTTTCTCAACAACCGGCAAGTCATTCGAGAGTCGATGAAGCCAATCTGCTTCGACGGTAGCTTTATCTAGTGTTGTGAGCTCTGCTTCCATCGTTGACCTCGTTAAGATGGTCTGCTTGCAAGACTTCCAAGAAACAACGCCACCACCATCAGTGAATACATATCTGCTCATGGGCTTTACCTCATCAGCATCTGAGATCCAGTTTGAGTCATTGTACCCTTCAAGCACCTTTGGGTGCCCAGTGTAGTGAATTCCGTAATTCGTAGTGCCTTTCAAATAAAGCAAAACTCTCTCTAGAGCTTTCTAATGCACATCTCCTAGTTTTGAGACAAACCGACTCAGTTTGCTAACAACAAAAGAGATGTTAGGTCTTGTAGCATTGACTAAGTACATAAGTGAGCCAATAATCTAAGAATATTTCAATTGATCTCTAGCAATTCTTCGAATCTTTCGAAGCAACACACTGGCATCATATGGTGTTGGAGAGGGCTTGCAGTCGCTATAGCCAAAGCGACTCAAGATCTTTTCCACATAGTGAGATTAAAGCAATGTAATGGCACCATCATCGTCTCTCAACAACATGATGTTCAGAATGACATCAGCCACTCCTAAATCCTTCATCTCAAAACAATGAGATAGGAAATCCTTGAACTCCTTAAGAACATTCAGATTTGTTCCAAAAATCAGTATGTCATCAACATACAAGCAAAGGATAAATCCCTCGCCCCCACCATGGCGATAGTACACACATTTATAAGCTTCATTTACAATGAAGCCTGCAGCTGTTAAAATTCTTTCAAACCTCTCACGCCACTGCTTGGGTGCTTGCTTAAGTCCATCCAAAGACTTCAACAACTTGCACACTTTTCCTTCCTGGCCATCTACTACGAACCCATCTGGTTGTTCCATATAAATTTCCTCATCTAGCTCCCCATTTAGGAAAGCAATCTTAACATCCATTTGATGAACGAGAAGACCATATGTGAGGCAGCTAGTGAAAGTAGAACTCGAATAATGGTCAGTCGAGCCACAGGTGAGTAAGTATCAAAGAAATCTTCACCTTCCTTTTGGGTATAACCTTTGGCCACGAGTCGTTCCTTGTATTTCTCAATAGTACATCAGGCCTAAGTTTCTTCTTGAATACCCATTTGCACCTTATAGGTTTGCACCCATAAGGACGATCAGTTATCTCCCAAGTTTCATTTGCCAAGATAGAATCCATCTCACTACGGACTGCTTCCTTCCAATAGTCAACATCTTCAGATGCATAGGCCTCTGAAATAGAATTGGGAGTGTCATCTATTAGATAGACAAGAAAATCATCACCAAAGGAATTTGCAGTCCTCTGTCTCTTGCTCCTAGTAGGAACTTCATTGTTCTCCTCCACGGAATTTTCAAAGTGTTCCATCGAAATGGCAGGTTTTATAATTGTAACTAGTTCCTGATTCGATGAACTAGGCATCTCCTAATTAGATGAGGTAGCCATATCCTTCAGGGGAAAGATATCTTCAAAGAAAGTCGCATCATTCGACTCCATGATCATACCGACATGCATGTCAGGTACCTCAGATTTCACAACCTAGAATCTATAACCAATGCTATGAAAAGCATATCCCAGGAAAACACAATCCACAATCTTTTGTCCAAGCTTGTAGGTGACATCATTGATAACACTAATTGTGAGCTACCACTACTAGGGAAAACCCTAGTAGTAGCGCGGGTTTTGAGGCTATCAGCAGCGCGGGCGGCCGCACTACCAATAAGGCGCTACAGCTAACTGTTAGTAGTAGCGCGGTCTGTACCCGCACTACTACTATGGACTATATCAGCAGCGCGTTTCCTTAGCGCGCTACTATTAATTAGATGTAGCGCTTTCCTGGCCCCGCGCTACTGCTATATCTTCCATCCCCCCCTCCTACCCCATTTCAACTTAAATAAACTGCAATTTCCAGATACTAGGTACTACTAGATATCAATTTCATAAAGCATTATAGGTACTAGGTAGTACTCCCTCGGTTCCAAATTACTCGTCGTGGTTTTAGTTCAAATTTGAACTAAAACCACGACGAGTAATGTGGAACCGAGGGAGTACTAGATAACAATTTCGTATATACTGAACATGCATCCTCAAGCAGTACAAGGTGATCATCATATGTAGTTCTAGATGATATCGACAACGATCATCATATGTAGTTCTACATGATATCGACGACGATCATCATATGTAGTTCTAGATGATATAGCCACACACACATATGTAGTTGTAGATGATATCGACGACGATCATCATCCTCAAGCATGGGCGATGGGTGTTCCTGATAGTAATTAGGATGGCCTGTCCAACACAAAGATTCTTGCCAACGAGGAATCTCTTCCACCCAACCAAGTTTAAGTGTGTGCGACCGTCCGTGTCCATGCGGTAAGTACAGGTGGTGACGGAGCCCCTTGCGGTAAGGCGTAGTCCAGCTGAGCCTTCTTCATCAGGCTCGATACCACAACTCACACATAGGTTCTTTGGCAATTTCTGAATAAGAAAAACATATCAATTGATAAATAGCCTCGCACATACTCTTGCAAATATATTTCTATTAAGTCTAGATTCCACTCTATGCAGTTGTACTAACTAATCATGAATTCTACTAATAAGTATATATGGATTATCTACACTATTAATAGGTCCTTGGATTCTACACTAATAAGCATGTGATCAGACTCTACACTAAAGCATATCATCGACTAGATTCCACAAAGCATTTGTAAGTATAACAATGAAGCATATATATATCATGAAATTACTACAGTCAGTACGTATAACATACCATTTCATGCCGATCGACCATGGTACTTGTCAGGCGGGTCACGAATGGCACCCCGACAAAGTCATCACGTGGCGGAATTATGTCCCATAGGTTGCACACCTTCTCCTCGCTCAGCCTCATTCTTTGAGCTACGATGGCTTCATGAAGTGGGTTCTCATCATCTTCATCGAGTTGGTCCTCATTATCTTCATCATCTTCGTCATCTTCATCATCTTCCACCAGGTTGATATAAATGACAGCCAGCTTGGGTCTTTCTGCTCTGAAGGAGAAGCTAATCAACTCACCACCAGTAAGACGCATGCGGGCGAGGAAACGGGCCCATCCATCTCCTCCAATCCGTGACATATTGCGTCCTTTCTCGACCTCCATAGTGTATGGCACCCCCACGAGCCTCAAATGTCACAGTGTCTCCTGTCAGCTTGTTGAATTTCAGCCTCACATTGCATGGGACGATCTGTGTAAAAAAAGCAAAATGACACAATGCAGTAATGCCAGCACTAAAAATAAAATAGTTGTTACATTTCATATAATTTCTTACCGCCGCATGACGAAAACTCGGCTGGAAGTAGATGCCAAACAGCTTGCCAGTTGCAAGGCTGCTGGCGCACCTTGACTTGCACAATCGACATGGCGATGGTGTTGGTGGCGCCATTTTTCTAAAGCAATATGAGAAAGGATTAACGATCCACTTCACAGGAAAGAAAAATAATTGTTAAATCAAAATGTTCTATAAATCAACTAAATCAACTAGCCTATTAAATCAACTTGCCTACTAAATCAACTAAATCAAAATGTTCTAAATCAACTAAATCAACTAGCCTACTAAATCAACTAAATCATATGAAATAAATCAAAATGTTGCATATGAACTTGCCTACTAAATCATAATGTAGCAGGCAGGAGGGGTTGTGGATGGAGGAGGGAGAAGGGAGAAGGAGGGGCGACTGGAGGAGGAAGGAGAGAGTAGGACGGAGGAGGAAGGGCAGAGCGAGGAGGGGCCGGCCGGTGGCGAGTCGAGGGAGGACGGAGGAGGAGGGCGGTACCGAGTCCAGCGAGGAGGAGGAGTTGACGGCGGCGCAGAGGGAAGAGGGGTAGGCGACGGCGGCTGGCGGGGGCGACGGCGGCCGGCGGGGGAGGACCGGCGCGCGGGCGGGGGGGGTTGAGGGGGAGATGGAGTGAGTGTGAGTGTGAGTGTGGATCGGATAGAGGAGAGCGTGGGGGTGGGAGATAGCTAGTTTTAGCAGTAGCGCTCTAAAGGTAAAGGCGCTACTGCTAAACTACCTAGCAGTAGCGCACTCCGAATTAACGCGCTGCTGCTAGAACTAGCTTCGCAGCGGGGTCGTGGGAATTATAGCAGTAGCGCGGCTTAGAGGAGGCGTGCTGCTGCTACGTTTATTTCAGCAGCGAGTACTGCCTGAGCGCGCTACTGCTACATTGCAGCAGCGCCTTAATTTAAAACTCGCTGCTGGTAAGATCATGTGTATAAGCTTTTCCCTAGTAGTGTACACTTCAAAATGAAGAACATATCCATCAAGGTGGCGGACGACGTTGCTTATACAAATCCCCCTGAAGCAACCTTCCATTGCAGTCTGATTCCAGCTTCCTATGCTCGTGTTGCGGTTGCTAAAGTGGTGGCAGAATATTGGGGGCTACAGCTTGACATTCCTGGAGGTGATGACGAGCGCACACTGGGAGAGGCATTACATCGTATCGTTCTATGGAGAAAGGATTGTGTCACATCCCTAGCTTCTGACATTGCACTAGGCTAACTTCATGTGTGCATCATGTTTAAACTTTGAAAGAAACTTGAAATGGGGATTGCCTAAACCCTAGCATTAAAGGAATTCACTAGGTTCAACCAAAATATTTCCAGTAAATCCAAATGGCTTTCAAAAATATTCATCATTCTTGGAAAATGCTGGAAACAGTAACCAGAGGTGATGCACATTTTTCCATGACATATTTGGGCTCTGGATTAAATCATACTCTATTTGCATTTGGGCATTTAAATGCTATTAAATATTTTAAATGCTCAAATAATCATAAACTAAAATGTTTACTGTAGGATATATTCCCAACAGTGATCATGAGTAGTTTCATGATTTTTGGAAGTGTCTAAGTATTTTTAATAAAGCCCTAAAGACTACAGAATATTAGAAAACAGAAACAAATAAAAAGAGAGAGAGAAAGGAAACCCACCTGGGCTTACCCCCTGCAGCCCACCTGGTGGCCCAACTGTGTAGCCCAGCCCACCACCGCAGCTCCTGTCGTCTTCCTCCTCAGGCCAGTAGGCAGGGCGTGTGCCCGACGCGCGCGCGCACGCGCCGAGCCACCTCCTGCTTCCCCGGGGCGCCTTGAGCCTTCCGTAGCGCCACGCCACCCCCCCCCCAGAACCGTTCGGATCGATCTCTCCCTCCCTCGCTCTCCCCCTCGCCCGTTCCCCGCCATGGTCGAAGCCTCCATGGACGCGCCGCCGTAACCCCGCGCCCACAGCCACTGCCTCACCTCCCTGACGCATCCCAGAGCTCCGCCTCGACCTACTCCTCCTCCTCACCGCGCCAAGTGTGCCGGGAAGCTCCGTTTCGTCTTCACCGTCGTTGTCTTCAACCTGCGGCCGCCGAGATCGCCTCCGCCGCCCCGTTAGCTCCGGTCATCCCCTGAGCTCGCCGTCCACCCCACGACGATCACCGTGAGTTTCTGCCCATCCTCCCCCTCTCCGTTCGCTCTACCGCGCACCGTAGCGACCACACCGCGCTCACCCGCACGCGCCTCCGCCTGCTCTCGTCGCCGTCGTGCTCCCGGCCAACTAATGGACTAGCCGTCGTGCCCAACCTGCTCACCGTGCTGCGTAGAGCCCGTAGGTGCCACGCTCACGCCGCTACGGCCACCACAACCGCATCGCCGCGCACACCCGAACGCCGAGCGCCGCCTCAAGCTCGTTTCCGGTGAGCTCCGGCCGCCCTAGCTGCTGTTGCTAGCTGCAACGGGCGCAGGTGAGCCCCAGCTCCCCGTAGCCGCTCTCCGCCGTCCAAACGGTCGTCGGAACAGCGAGCCCGAGCCCTCCGCCGCGTCTGCTGCCGCCGGCGGCTTAACGCCGGCATGTTAGGCCTGTTGACCAGGGGTTTGACCTTCCCTGGGTCATTGACATGTGGGGCCAGCCCCTGCTAATTTCCTAATTTAGGTTTAACTAAAATAGGATTAGCCCCTGTGACACTGACACGCGGGCCCCACCGTCCAGGTTTGACCTGGACCTCCCAGTTGACTTGCTGACGTCACTGTGACGTAATGCTGACGCTATAAATCATTTTCTGGATTTATTCTTATTCAGGAAATTCCAGAAAATACCCTAAACTTCTAAAATTCATAGAAATTAATCCGTAACTCCAAATGAAACAAATTATATATGAAAAATTATCAGAAAAATGCAATCTATCCATCTGTATCACTTTCATGCATGTCAAACTAAGTTATACCTGCTGTATAGGTGAAAACATGATAATGACATTTTAAATGCTAAATGTGGAGTTTGCATATGAACCCTTAGTTCATATGGACTTCATTTAAACTGTTGTTAGATGCATTAATGTAAATCATAACATTCTTGACATGTCACGACCATGCATCATATTGTTGCATTGCATTGATTGTGTTTCCTCTCTGTTGCCGGTAATTGTCCCCTCTCGATAGCCGTGATTCCGACGATGAGTTCGATGACACCGATGAAGAACTATAATATCTTCAGAAGTGCCAGGCAAGCAAAACCCCCTTGTTCATTCCGATACAATCCCACTCTCTCGCTCCTGCTCTCTTTTATTGCATTAGGACAACAACGATTCATCTGTTACATGCTGCGGTAGTTGAACCCCTTTCCTCTGCATGACCTGTCATTGCCACAGTAAATAGATGAAACCCACTAGCATGAGTAGGAGTTGTTTGAGCCCTGATGTGCCTACTCATTCATGCCTGGTTGTCATGCCTGCTATTGCTTAGAGTTGTGTCAGGTCTGATTCATCGGGGATGAATTGTAATGTGGTGAACATGTCCTACTGTTGAGAGCTAAGTGTGTGAACACGATTTGGTAAAGGTAGCGGTGAGAGGCCATGTAGGAGTACATGGTGGGTTGTCTCATTGCAGCCATCCTCAGGAACTGAGTTCTGTGTTTGTGATCCATGAACAGTTACTACCACACATTGAAATGCTTAAGTGCCCCTCTCGACTTATTAATCAACTTGATCTCTGTCCAGGAGTTGCAACTAGTTTCTGGTGTTTGTAGGTTGTGTTAGTAGTCTACCAAGTGGTACCCGGTACAGGTGGGCTTGGGACAGACTAGGCACCGTGGCACGGTGTACCAAGCGTAGATCCATCCGTCGAGGTGGGCTTGGGAACCCTGCACACATCGTTTGGGGCCGTGAGCGACACCCCGGCCGGATCTCCTTGCGGATGGAACCCGAATAGGCGATAAACCTGGACGAGAGACTTGTGTGGTTAGTCAGGTCGTGGTCGACTCCCTCGCCAGGCTTCCGCTTGAAGGTTGCCGAGATACACGACGTTTACATGGTGGTAAGTGGCGAGAGCGTGTGTGATGAAGTACACCCCTGCAGGGTTAAGATCATCTATTCGGATAGCCGTGTCCGTGGTAAAGGACTTCTGGGTTGCCTATAACAGTTCATAGACAAGTGAAAGTGGATACTCTGAAATGCGCAAGATAAGCGTGAGTGCTATGGATGGCGTTCTCGTAGGGAGACGGGAGCGGATCCATAGTGGTGTATTGGTATGGTGAATTTGTGGACTCGTGTGCGCCACCTCAAAAGAGTTACTTGCGGTCGTAGTTCAGGATAGCCACCGAGTCAAAGCTGGCTTGCTGCAGTTAAACCCCACCACCCCCTTTGTTGATAACCGATGCATATGTAGATAGTTCTGATGTAAGTCTTGCTGGGTACATTTGTACTCACGTTTTCTTATTTTATGTTGTGCAGAGAGACGTCAGTCTCGCTAGTAGTTCCGTGTGGACTTCGACGTTTAGCTTGATACCTCAGCTACGATCTTGTGCCCTCGGCAGGATCTAGTAGATAGTCAGGCTTCTCAGCCTTTTTCATTTGTAGATGTCTGTACTCAGACATGTTAAGCTTCCGCATGTGTTTGACTTGTATGCTCTGAATGTTGGGTCATGAGACCCATGTTTGTAATATCTCGCTCTTCGGAGCCTAATGAATAAATACTCTGAGTCGTAGAGTCTTGTTGTGATGCCATGTTGTATTTGCACATATCGAGCATATTGTGTGTATGATTGAAATGCTTGGTATGTGTGGGATCCGACAACCTAGTTGTTTATCCTTGGTAGCCTCTCTTATGGGGAAATGTAGTCTTGTGCTTCCATGAGCCATAGTAGTCCGCTACAGCCCGGTTCACCGGAGTCCTGCTAGCCCAGCACTACTGCTTCGGAACACTTGACAACTGTTTCAGTTATTCAATCAAGACGCACTCGACAACTCAATCATCAGTTGCTATTGTCTGTAAGTGATTTCTTTCTGTATTTAAGTCTCAAGCTAGCTGTAGTGCTCGTTGATCATTACCTGTAAGTATCCTCACTATATTATTTTCTGTGGTATAATGCAGAATGAAGATCTATGAAATGAAAAAAGTTGGATGCTATGGCATCGGGTTCATTGACCCAAATACTGTTAATCAAAAGACATGGTCACAGGAATTCTATCGAAAAGAAACAGAGAAAAGCTTGCTAGAGTTCTTGAAGCGCCTAAATACCAATCAAGATATACTACTTCCTTACAACTTCGGGTGAGTCACACTGTCTTGTAGTACAAATTCTGTTTTTGCTTACTAGCTAGATGTTAATTAATAAGTGTATAGGGTTTAGGGTAGTTGATGAGTGTTATGCACATACCCGCTTAATTTATACATGCAAACGTGTGCGCATGTAGTTTCCACTGGATCTTATTAATCATTCAAGTTGAAGATGGGTCAATTGAAGTACTGGACTCGCAACTTAAACCAGTTGCTCAGTACGAAATCTTGAAGGGGATAGTCAACACGTAATTTCAATCATTATCGAACTATATGTCGGCCTTTTTAGTTCGTCATTTCCTGATATCAACTAATTAATAACTCCTTTATTCATTTTCTTTGCCGGCGGACAGGGCTTGGCAAAAGTTCATCAAAGAGGTTCCAGGCCAATGGAAACAAAAGCTGTATTGATATCGACCCAAGGTATAATTAATTAAGTAGTACTAGCTAGCTACCATCTCTTTAATTCTAGTCTTAATACGATTAGTTATCATGCTTGATTAATTATTATCTGATTGAATTCTATTCTCGTAAAGTGCATGAAGCAGTTGCGGGGGAATGATTTATGTGCATACTACGTTTGCGAGAAGGTTCGCATGACATCGTCCGAAAGGAGCATATCTGATAGACAGTTATGGGTATGTTTGCCAAAACACTATTCACAATTTTTACACCATTATCGATATATAATATATATATATACACACAACTAATACATGCATATTGATCTCCTTCTTTAAAGTTCAAGGAGGTCCGGGAACAGCTCCTACCAACGGATCGCGTACGAGCAATTCAAGAAGTAATAGCGGCATTTTTGCTTGACCAAATGATAGATCCCAAAGAAGAATTCCATTATCCGCTACAGCAGTAATGCTTCTATGTAGGAGAAATTATAATATATATATATATATGATCGGTTCTACGACAAATTCTATTTATGTATACGCATAACGTGTACAATATGTAGTATCATAAAATACCAGCAAATAAAAAAATTAAATAGAAAACAGAAAATTAAAGGAAAAAGAAATCATAAACCCAAAACCCCCTAAACCTTTTAGTACCGGTTGGTGTTACCAACCGGTACTAAAGGTCTCCCAGCCCCCGGCGCAGGCTCGTGCCACGTGGTGGCCCTTTAGTGACAGTTTGTGTTGAACCGAGACTAAGGGGGACCTTTAGTCCCCACCCTTCAGTGCCGGTTACAAGAACCGGCACTAAAAAGCCTTACGAACCGGTATTATAGCCCGGTTCTGCACTAGTGTGGTCTTTGACCCAAATCGGGAAAGGAATTGTGCGACACGCACGACAAGCGCCCAACCTAGTTACACGCCATCCACCCGAGCCGGGGCCGTACAGAAACTTTATCGCCACAGCCCGGGCCCGTACGCAAAAAAAATGTACCACACTGCATGCTCTGCGCGGTCGGGCCCTTTGTGTGTCAGATCGGCCCCCCGAACGAGCCCATGAACCTGACGCTGGCAGTGTATTTGCGCCCCAACTATTTATCGCCTTTAGCAAAGCGAGAGGGGAACGCTCGCTGAAGGTTTCATCCATGAGCGTCGTAATGAGCCGGCCCGTTGGCGCGAGCGTATTACCCTGGTCTCCAGTAAGATTTCGACTGCAGCTAGCCACTCCGCCTAAGGTTCATTTCGTGATTAGGTGTAGGGCGCATCCTATTTGAGGCTATTCTAGCCGTTTTTTGTTTATGTTTTCTATAGTTACCTTTATTTTTTCTTCTCCATTTTATTTTTTCATTCTTAATTGCATTTAGTTTCTTTGTTTTTCTTTTCTTCTCCTTTTTTTTGTTTTTTATTCTTCTCCATGTATTGTTTTTTTTATGTTTGCTTTCATTTTCGTTCTACATTTTCGTATGTGTCAAAAACATTTTTTAATAAGTCATCAAGATTGTTTGTATACACGTTCAACATTGTCTGAGCGCTTATTCAACATTTACTAAATACTTGTTCAACATTTTAATACTTATTCAACATTTTCCAAATACATGTTCAACATTTTTAAATATTTTTTCAATATTTTAATACTTCTTCAACATTTTCAATTACTTGTTCAACATTTTCAATACTTGTTCAAAATTTTCAAATACTTGTTCAACATTTGTCAAGTACTTGTTCAACATTTTTTATATACATGATCAACATTTTTTTAAATACTTGTTCAACATTTTGTGAATACTTGGTCAACATTTTTTTTACATACTTGTTCAATATTTTTAAATACTTGTCCAACATTTTTATATACATGATCAACATTTTTTTCAAATACTTGTTCAACATTTTCAATACTTGTTCCATATTTTCAAATACTTGTTCAATATTTTTCAAGTACTTGTTCAACATTTTTTATATACATGATCAACATTATTTTTGAAATACTTGTTCAACACTTTTTGAATACTTGTTCAACATTGTTTTATATACTTTTCCAGTATTTTTAAATATTTGTCCAACATTTTTATATACATGATCAACATTTTTTCAAATACTTTATCAACATTTTTTCAAATAGTTGTTCAACATTTTTTAAATACTTACTCAACATTTTTCAAATACTTGTTCAATATTTTTTAAATGTTTTTCATAGAGTTTTTTCTAATATATATATTTAGTACAAATAAAAATAAAAAAGAAAGAAAGAAAGTAAAAAGTAAAAGAAATAAAACAGGAAACATGAGTTTCCGTCACTAGTGGGACGGCCCACTAACGGTTCTCTTCAGCGAGTCGGGCGAGTAGGAGCTCCCGTGTATTTGCTGGCATTGAGCAATGTATGTCCACTTTACTCTTTACGACAAATTTGATTGCACGGATCACCTCGCGCAGCGTGACCGGTTGGATAACTGCGATCAGCCGCCGCTGTGTGTAGGACGTCCGCACTTGGGTATAACAACCTTTCTTGCTGTGCTGCTTCCGCTCGTCGACCCATGCTTGCTAACAAGGCGGATCCATTGACCCATGCTTGATAACAAGGCGGACTCATCGATCCATGCTTGCTAACAAGGCGGGCGAACTGATGACGGGCAAGACACCATGGCGGAACAAGAACACTTCATATGCCATATGGAGTGTTTGGAAGGAGCGTAATCACCATAGTTCGAATGTGTGGTAGCAAAAAACATATGGAGTGAGGTCTCCTCTTTTTGTTCAGTTGAATTAGGGTCTACCTATTTTTCTATTGCCACGTTTTGGCCAGCAAACAAGAAACATGAAGTGTTGAATGCCTTTTGTACATGTGTCTTGTGGAGCCTGTGGAAAATCAGAAATAAACATGTATTTGACAATGCTATCTGGTCTGACACTAAACAGGTTTGGTGGCTGGTCCGGAGGACCCTCGAGAGGTGGATGGTTGTGTACACCGAGGACTCGCTGGAGAAAATATGCAGAAGATCTCACACTGGATATCCTGCTGGTCTGGATGAAGGGTGACCTGATGAACACTGGAGGTGTCATGCTCAGGCCTCCTTTCTTTCCAAACTGGTTTTGGGGATACGCAAAGGGTGACCTGATGGACCTGGCTTTGGGGACACCAGCAAAAAAGCCAATCCAGGCGACCTCAAGCCCGGCCTCGTCCCTTGACTGGCCTGGCACGCCAACACAACCTCTCAATAAGATGAAGGGAGAGATCCTGGAGCAGATTAAGGAGGTTCGCCTGATGCTTGCTGCTGAAGACAAAAGGGTGCTGGCTGATGCGGGTGGTCCACAGTGACCCTGTAGTGACTTCGCTTCTTTGTTTTCATCCTTTAAATCTCTATGGGCGATATGTGTCGTCAGTTTTCAAATTAGGGTGTAGGCCTTTTTGTTTTTTATCTCTCGTACTTCCCGAACCTGCTCAATGCAAAGTGTTGGTTTCATTTTCATTAAATGGTACCGGGGTGGGGGGGGGGGGGGGGGCGGGCAGAAACTCCCCTGATGATCTAAAAAATAAATTGGTGACCGCTAGTAGAGCTCACTCATGCATGTAGACATTTTTAGCCTCGGTTCTATTGTACATACACTTTGTTTCTCTATCGCCTGTTCAGAAGAAAAGGAAAGGCGATTGTTTGCTACGCACAATGAAACAATGACCTTGCATTCACCTATTTTACCACAGCACTGTGACGCAAGTAGCCGAATAAGAAGATAAAAAGGATGAGCATGCCAATGGCCCTTCATACCATTTCTTTCCGCGACTTCGAAGAAACACACCACTGTCAGTCATGTCCAGGCCCTTCTCTATTGACGACATCCACTTCACCAACATGACGACCTTTGCCTTGAAAAAAAACCGTAGGCCAAGTCTGAAATTTCAGCCGAGTCAAACTGCACACTGGAGTGTTGTTTGCCTTGGGTTGGCCATCAGTTCCGTTGCCAACGTTTGACATTCATCAGATTTTACTTGCTATAACAACTCTAATTATTAAGGAAAAACTCCAGCTAGCTTTACCCACCATTGTAGACTGATAAAAACTCTTAGTTTCATCGTCAAATTCGTAGGCAGGGAACAGCCACATGGGTGATTGCACTCACTAAAGCTAAATGTAGTATGAAACAAGAACAACATAGGCATAACCACTGCCAAGTGAAACTCTGTAGAATTATTTTATTTTTGATGCAAAGGGCAGGACCACTGTAGATTGTCATTTGTCGCGTTGTAGGGGTAAAGCAATAACATCTGCGAGAACTCCACGCTATTGATATTGCAATCAGGAGGTCACTTCGAATTAATAGGGCCAATCTGATTAAGACTCCGCCGAATCTGAACAGACGAGGCAAAGGTTCAGACAACAAAGATGATTTAAATCAAACAACTTGTAAACACTAGCTGTTCTTGCTGTTCAGAGCAGTGAATCAGGCTCTTATCTGCGAACGTACTAATTATGCAGACTTATTTAGAAACAAAAACAAGAGATTAATTTATAGATGTGGAGATGACCAAAGCGAAACTATTGAATAACTATATCGAAATAAAAACAGACAAGAGTCGTGCTTCACTTCAATGAATTATGGAACAATCCATAGGTAAACTGTATCGATATGATCTCCAAACTGAAACAACAACCTGACAATAATTGATGCGATCTACTAGTGTCGGTTTAGTTAATTCACCAGGCCTGGAAAATAGACGATGCATAAGCTACTCAGAGTTTGCACGATCATTTGTCTTACTTATCTGTTATCTTTAAACAGCAGCTAGAATAGACAAGACAATGAATCACCGCTAAATCCATTTGATTAGTTTTCTATCAAGCACAAGAAAAATGGCCACTACTAGATCGTGTAAACAAGAATTACCAGTTGCACTGATGAACTATCAAGCATTAACCAAGAACTACGACAACTTTTAAGGGAAAGCAAAGTTTACCACTTCATATTGTCCGCGAAAACAACAACGATGGTGAGAAGTTGGTATATATGTGTGTCCCGAACAACAAGGGCTTGCGTTCACACAAACCCTATGAAGCTGCAACGATTTGATGTCCATTGAGAAATATTCACAGAGTGTATTCACTTTAGATGCATCTGGCTGGGCCCCTGTCCTTGTCAAGAGCAAGTACCTCTCAGTTGAAGCATCGATATGATATTGGTAGCCAGAATCTAGTGAGATTGTCTTCTTCATCTTCCACTGGTTGGTACTCTCACCTTTGTTTCGCGCAATGGCATAGCTGAGATTAGACGCATTTTCACCACAAAAACCAAACACCCCAACCCTGCCTTCCCCTGCCTCCACAAAGGCTAGACCTTTTGGGCTCCAGTTTCCGGGTGGGAGGTTAGCAATGTAGAAGTCCATCCTCTTGATGTCAAGCACCAGCAACTCTTTCCTCCCGACCTTCATCCAGTCCCAATAGAAGCAGCCATAAGCATAATGGCGCCTAAGATAAAAAGGGACGATTTGTGACATGATGGCCTAGTTGCCCTTGGAACGGAATAAATCACTCCAACACTTGGATGCAGCAGCTCGCCATTGTCCGGTGCTTGAAGAGAAGACGAAGGCGGCCAGCCTAGTTTGGCAAGATGCCACCAAGATCAATTTGAATGATGTCTCTGCTGCCGCTGCCTCATCCTCACCGAGGGGAACGAGGAATGTCTCGCACCCAGGCCTGCGTGAGACAGAGTGCTCCACAGAAGCTGCCAGGTCCTCAGGTACCGGGGGAAGCAGGATGTACCGCCGGTGCAAGGGGTCGCACACCGCGAGCTCCCGGAAGACTGGGGGTTCCTCGCCCTTTTCAGGCTTGCTATGGAGAAGAACGCGGCCGTCACGGATGTCCTGGACGATCCAGCGACAGTGGGAGGGGAGGAAGGAGAAGGAGAAGTCTGCGGCGAGGGCGAGCTTGCGGGCGGCGGGCGCACACGGGTGAGGGCGGTAGGGCTGGATGGAACCCGCCGTGGTCGAGAAAGCCGAGGAGTGACGGTTGGTGGAGGCAGCGGAAGCAGCGGAGGAAGGAGCAGAGTTTTGAATTTCGTCCGGAAAAAACGAATTTCGTGCGAAATTCGCCCAGCTCGTTTGGGCCCGGTATAAGTGTAAACCGGCCCAAAAAACTCGGCCGAGTTTGAATATTCAGCCCAGCCCAACGTCCAAAATAGCCCACAGATATTCCCCTCAGTATAAAAACTGCCACCGAACCATCCCTAACCCTAAACTTCATTTCCTCCCATCTCCACTGCTCGTTGCGGCGGCTGCAGGCAGCCGCCGCGTCCGCGTAGCTTCCTCCTCCTCCAGATCTGCACCTTCGTCCAGCCTCCTCCATGTTCTTCCCTTTCCCATGGAGAGTGAAGCTCGCGGCCGTGAGAGCGCCTGTGCATGGGGCGTTCCGGTCTACGGTGGCCAGACCGTGGAGCCTGGGTACATGAGATCGAGGCTTCTTGATGCACAGATTGTACTATAGTGTTACTAACGTTCAAGTCTACTGCATGTATATTTAGCTAATGATTCTGCTAGACTTTTATATTCTAGTTTATTTCAATATTTGTGTAAATTTCAGTTAAATTCGTTTCAAATTTCAAGTTTTGGTTTGTCATTTTCGTCCGAATTTCGCCCATTTCGTCCAAGCCCGGTAAATTTTGCAAAACGAAATCCAAATCCTTGGGAAGGAGCGGTCGCTGGCGAGCCGGCAGAAGGAGACTCAGGCCGCGGAGGCGCGGGCGAGGTCGGCCGAGTCGGGCAGCCGGAGGAAGATCTCCGTGAGGAGGTGGTCAGGATGTCCGTCAGAGGCGACGAAATTTTCTTGCTGGTCGCCATTGGTGTGATGTTGGGAGGAGCGTAGGTTGTAGGAGGCAGCCGCGGAAACCCTCGACGAGATGGGAGCTGGGAGGGGATGAGAAGGAGCCGTCGGCTGCGTGCGGCTGGGAGAGCGACTCGTGTGCCGGCTGCCAAAATGGGCCTTAACCGGACGGTGACAACGAGCTTGGTTTTCAGGCGCGGCCTTCTTTACCAGTCTGAGCCTACCCAAAAACTGTTCAAACTTGAGCAGCATTCTTTATTTCTTTTGGGGAAAGATAACTGCTTCATCCGTTCCAAATTAATCAAAGCTATTGATTTTCCCTAAATCAATTTTGTTTAACTTTTACTTCCCCGCAAAAAAAAACTTTTACCAGGACATATAAAACATCTAGAACACCAAATTAGCTTCATTCAGTTCTCTATAAAATAATTTTTCGTGCTGTACATTTTTTATGTGCTTGATCTTGGCACTTTTTTGAACAACTGAGCTTGCCAGATGTAAGTGATGATAATGGAAGACCAGTTGTACATCAATAGCACAGTCGCTACCATAGGTCCTCCGGTATTAGTAATTGGTTGAGATCAGGATCGTGACAAGATCATAGCAATGCTTCATGAGTTTGGATTTAAATCCCTTTCATGTCTCAATTTTATATTTTTGTGTTCAAATGTTAATGCAAGTATTAGCAGTTAGGATTGCTGCTATGTTTCCGATTCATTTGCCCTGATGTGGAGTCGAAATTACACTTGCCCCCGAATCCCCAGGTAGACATTTCCAAGTCCACACATACTCCTCTTCATCTAGTTTTAGCTACTAGCTAGGTTTGTTGATTCCTGTGCGTGTTTGCGAGGGAATTGATCTGCGTGTCATAAACTACAGACAATGGAAAATGCCATGAACACTAGATTTAGTCGTTTGCTATGGTGGTACGTAATAACGTGGAATGATGGAACACTGGATTTTTTTGCTTCATCGGTATGATTTGTAACACTGTCGAATGCTGACCATGAAATTGTCCAATTCCTATTGTCTGTAATAGTACTATGATGAAACTGAATTTCTTTGGTTCATGTCATTTGTAACATTGTCGAATGATGGACACCAAGCTATTTGATTGCTATAAGATTGAGCCCATTCCTGTGATGAAGTGGTAATTGCTGTAGTCTGTGCTTTCCTTGGGTGTTAGTTAAATCCTTATAGTTTGTTGTTATTGTTCATTGTAATTTGGGACTGAAAACAATACTGATGTCAAGCATGCAGAGCAGCAGACAGTAAACCTATCTGTAGTGACGTTGGCAGTATTTACTTAGTATGCTACTGTACTACTACTTCCATTTCTAATTATAAGTTTTCTTTCATGGTATTTAGGAATGGAGGTAGTATATATGTCAGTCATGTTTAGCACAACTTAACCCTGTTTCAAAAGTTTTGCACGAGGGTCGGATCATGACAAACTTTTGAAATGGGGTCAAATCGTGCTGAACTTCTTCCACAAGGTTAAAACACTCATTTTGGTTGGTTACTTTGTCATGTCTAGTTAAGAAAAATAAGTTGGGACTTGCAGATATACAGCAGCAGCAAGATTTACCCACAGCTCTTGATTGACTTAAACTGTTAATTTCATTGTCTGATTCACTTATTAGGCTGAGCAGCCAGATCCATCTCCCACTAACATCACTGCAAATAGGGTTTACTCCACGCCTACAAGTAACATAAAAACAAGACATGATCACTGTCAGATAGAATTCTGGAGATTGTCAGCAAGGCTATCACATCCGCAAGGAGCCAAGGACTCCATGCTATCGAAACTGCGGTCGCTTTGAACTCGTAGAGCTGATATGGTGACGACTCCACAGAACCTGGACAAACAAGACCAAAATACAACTCAGACATCACTGAAGATTTTGTGGCCAATTGTTGAATACTAAATCAATAGTTTATAATGAGCTTAAAGGAACAAAGTCTTAGAGCATCCCTAGTAGACCCCTTACATCGTGTCGAATTGTGAAATAACCGCAAGTCTACAGTTTTGCGCGAAAAAAGTGGCCCAAATAGATAAAGTAACGGACCGTGGCCTTTAAAAAAATTTGCGGGGCGCGGCAAAGTCTCCCCCCCTCCCCAACCTTTAGAAACACGGGGCGGGAGACCAACCCGAGGGTGACCCCTATAGCTAGTGAGATTTTGCGGGAGGAACATTTCCCCACGGCAGTTCCCGCTCTCCCTTCCCTCCGCCGCAATAGATCTTCATTCGCCCGCTCCGGACCACCTTCTTCAGCTCTGTAGCGTCGCCATGGATGCCTCCCAGACGTCGCCCATCACCGTGGAAGTCATGGACGCGTCAAGTCCTCAAGCAGATCTCGTCGCCGACCATGTCGTGCCCGTCGCCGTTCAAGCCTCCACCGCCCATCCCCGCAAGCGCCACCACCCCCCATCCCCGCAAGCGCCAGGGCAACTTCGTTGTACAGAGTGACGCTCCCGCAGCCGCCACCGGGAAGGCACACGCGCCTGTCGTCGTAGCCGCTGCGAATCTGGTCCAGGCCGTCCCCACTCCGCCGGTGAAGATGCACAAGGTTGCGGGGGTGAAACGCAAGAAGGCGGCAAAAAAAGGTATTGCGAGCACCGCGCCACCACCTCCTCTGATCGTCACCGCAAGAGCCTCCCCGAGGACGCCCGCCGACGACGCTGCTGCCGCCGCCCTCGAGGTGTTCGACGAAATGGGTGCAAGGTATGGAACTTTGATTTTCTTCTAGGTGTTTTCACTTTTCACCATTGCGATTGTTCATGACTTGTGGAGAAAAATTATAGCGCCGATTTGCATGATCCGACTGCTGAGTTTGTGCACATGTTGGACAACAATGCCGTTGACATTTGTCAAGCCCCGATCGGTGATTACGGCTACAATGAGATGGATGGTGGTGTGGACAGTCATGGTGAGGAAGAAGATGAGATGGAGGAGATTAGGGAGGGGGTGTTCGACCAAGTGCAAGCAAAAGTGCCCGCGAGATAAAAAAAACTACACGCAATTGGAAGATCAAGTCATGATCAAGGCTTGGGAATCTTTTTTTCTTGCTGCATGCACTGACACAGACCAAACCGGCAAGCGGTATTAGCAAAGGATAGAGGACCAGTTCTCAAGATAGATGCCATGGTGCAATTAAATGAGTTGATGGTGGCCGAGACATTGGAGGCAAAGAAGGAGTTGGCCGACGAGAAGGCGTAAGAGAAGCAAGAAAAGTGGCAATTAGTCAAGGAAGAGGGGTTGCACAAGGCCGTCATTGAGGAGAGAAGTCCCCTTGCGGAGGAGAACAAGGCCTTGGCCTAGCTTCTTCAAGAGGAGAACAAGATCATGACGATGAACCGCAATGACATGTACGACATCTCCAAAGAATGACATGATATTGCTAGGCGGACGACGCTCATTAGTACCGGTTCGTGGCTAACCTGTAGTATCGGTTCGTGCCACGAACCGGTACTAATGAGGTGGTGGCAGGCTGGTGTGAGGCTGCGGCCCCACCATCACCTCTAGTACCGGTTCATGCCACGAACCGGGACTAAAACTTCACCTTTAGTCCCGGTTCGTCAAACAAACCGGTACTAAAGATCTTCCTATATAAACCCCTTCGTCCAGCCCGAGCACTCTGTTCTCCCCCTTTCCTCTCCACTTTTTCTTCCTCTTCCTCTCAAGCTCATACACTACTGGAAATAGCTTCTTTGCCGTCCGCCATGGCAGACGGCAAAGGCATAGATCCCGGACGGCAAACATCTTTGTCGTCCGCCAGCAGACGGCAAACTGTCCGTCTGAACAGGTGCCAGCAAAGGCCTTCTTTGTCGTCCGCTTTTGAGAAACTGACGACAAACGATTGTGTTGTCCGCCATCTGAGGCCAACAGACGGCACAGACTAGGATGACAGTGGGGTGGCGTCAGAGCCGTTAGGGCGTTAACGACGCTCTTTGCCGTCCGCCAGCAGACGTCAACGATTCAAATGTCTTTGCCGTCCGCTAGCAGACGGCATAGCTGACCAAATAGGCAGCCAGTGTTGCCAGTGTCTACAGGAAGCTGCCACGTGTACTCTTTGCCGTCTGCTAGCAGACGACAAAGAGGCTATATATCCCCTGTTTGCATTTATATCCATTTAATTTCACTGGAATTCAGACACAGATATACATATTTTTTTTCACTGGCACAACAGACATATGATCTATGCAACACATATATAGCTCCATCCATGACAACATATATACATACATAAGAAACATAGTATCATCCATACATCTTACACTACTATCACAATATTCATCCAACACATTGTTCCATGCATCCATATAACAAGTTCCACATTATTCTTCGATAAAAACAAAAAGAAAAACAGAGAAACAAGCACTCCATCCATGCAAGCTTCCATATAGTGAATTAAATCTGCAAAATGGGAAACAAGAAAGTTAGAAGAAGAAGAGGAAGAAAACTAGAAGAAGAAGAAGAAGAAGAAGGAGAAGAAGGAGAAGAAGACTAGAAGAAGGAGATCTTGATTTTCTTCATCTTATTATGTCATTTGTGGACTAAATAGGCTAAATTATGTCATAAATGGACTAAATAGGCTAAATAAGAAGAAAAATTCCATTTTTGAGATAACGTAGCAAATTATGCCATTTTTGACCTAACTAAGCTTATTGTTTCATTTTAGAGGACACCAAGGTAAGTATATGACATTTATGAGGTTAGCAAGGTTATGATGCCATTTACGAATAAAAACAAGTAAGAGGAGGAAAAGAAGAAGAACAGAAGAACAAGAAGAAGAAGAAGTTCTTCTTCTTTTCTTCATCATCATCTTCTTCTTCTTCTTTTCTTCCTATTCCTTCTTTCCATCCTTTTCCTTGATTTTCTTCATCTTATTATGCCATTTGTGGACTAAATAGGCTAAATTATGTCATAAATGGTCTAAATAGGCTAAATAAGAAGAAAAATGCCATTTTTGAGCTAAGTAGCAAATTATGCCATTTTTGACCTAACTAAGCTTATTGCGTCATTTTAGAGGGCAACAAGCTAAGTATATGACATTTATGAGGTTAGCAAGGTTATGATGCCATTTACAAATAAAAACAAGTAAGAGGAGGAAAAGAAGAAGAAGAAGAAGAAGAAGATGATGATGAAGAAAAGAAGAAGAAGAATCTTCTTCTTCTTCTTCTTTTCTTCCTATTCCTTCTTTCCTTCCTCTTCCTTGATTTTCTTCATCTTATTATGTCATTTGTGGACTAAATAGGCCAAATTATGTCATAAATGGACTAAATAGGCTAAATAAAAAGAGAAATGCCATTTTTTAGCTAACGTAGCAAATGATGCCATTTTCGACCTAACTAAGCTTATTGTGTCATTTTAGAGGACAACAAGCTAAGTATATGACATTTATGAGGTTAGCAAGGTTATGATGCCATTTACGGATAAAATCAAGTAAGAGGAGGAAAAGAAGAAGAAGAAGAAGAAGAAGAAGAAGAAGAAGAAAAGAAGAAGAAGAAGAAGAAGAAGATGAAAAGAAGAAGAAGAAGAAGAAGTAGAACTTCTTCTTCTTCTTTTCTTTCTATTCCTTCTCTCCTTCCTCTTCCTTTATTTTCTTCATCTTATTATGTCATTTGTGGACTAAATAAGCTAAATTATGTACGAAATGGACTAAACAGGCTAAATAAGAAGAAAAATACCGTTATCACAGAGGTGTAGGAATGGTCGGGGCTGCGCCATTGTTGGCAGACGGAGGTGCAGGACCGGTCGAGGTTCCGGCATTGGCAGACGAGGAAGGATTGGTCGATGCTTGTCGGGAGCCATGCTGAACCAAAGATCATTTCCAATAATGTCTCAATAGCGTGATGCAAACTGAAATGTGAATAGTAGTAACTAAAGACCATTCAAATCAAACTCCCAATAGTCCATCTTATCGACACACCATCTCGGGGGCACCTAAGTGAGTCAAGGGAAATTTGAGCGCTACGAATCAAATCAAGAAAACTAAGTTCAAGGCCTTAAGAATAGGTATAATTACCGACAAGTACTTCTCCCTACTTAGAAACTTGCTGCGACACTTCTTCTTGGCCCTCCTAATACCCTGCGAGGCGTAGTAGTCTCGAACGGCCTGCACCCGAGCCTCGTGATGTACGTTCTGAAGTAGGCGCTTACACTCGGCTTTGACAACCATAGCCAGGGCCTCCTGTTCTCCCTCTGAAACCCTGTAGAAGGTCTGCAATCAAAGAAGACAACAATGATTAGTACAATCACTAGGTAGGTAGTGTTCATTTTTAATTCTCTAAAGGAGAAATTACCCAAAATCTACGGAACACAATGTCGGCCACCGTCTCGCACGCGACACCGACCTCTCCCGACCTCCCCCGACCTCTCCCAGCCGAAGTAGAAGCGCCCACTGCAGTTGTCTGCATACTATCTAGCAGCGCTCTCCGGAGGGGCTGGGGTGCAATAATGGAACCACCCCTGACAGTAGCGCTCGCAGGAGGCTCGCGGCGCTCTGGACCCTTGCCCACCATCCTGTCAACACCTGCCATGATAAAAAGTAAACGACCGGGGTGTATATAATTTAAGTGTATCATCATCATGAACATAATAATATGTATATAATTTAAGTGTATCATCATCATGAACATAATAAAAATACACCCGAACAACACAAATATATATGATGTTTTTGTATCATCATCATGTTCTTCTTCTTCTTTTTCCCCCTTCTAGTTATTCTACTTTTCTTCTTCTTTTTTCATGTTTTTTCACTTCCTTTAATTATGACTATTTAACTAAAACCTAACACTAGTATAATATAATCTAATCTTATTAATCTAACCTAGCTAACTATATAACCTAAACGTAAACTACAAACCTAAACTAATTAAAACTAAACTATTTAAACTAATTAAACCTAAACTAATTAAACTAAATAACCTAAACTGAAAAAACTTAAACTAAAAAACCTAATCTAAACAGAAAAAACAGAAAAGAAAATAGGACAGCTGGGGTGGCAGGGGCTCACCGTGGGGGGCGGCGACGGGTCGGGGAGGGGGCGGCGACGGGGCGGCAGTGAGGCAGGGCGGCGATGGGCGGGGTGTTGGGGATCGTTGCAGAAATTAAAATTTTCTACGCATCACCAAGAACAATCTATGGAGTCTTCTAGCAACGAGAGGGAAAAGAGTGCATCTACATACCCTTGTAGATCGCGAGCGGAAGCGTTCAAGTGAACGGGTTGATGGAGTTGTACTCGTCGTGATCCAAATCACTGATGACCGAGCGCCGAACGGACGGCACCTCCGCGTTCAACACACGTACGGTTGGGGAAGACGTCTCCTCCTTCTTGATCCAGCAAGGGGGAGGGAGAGGTTGATGGAGATCCAGCAGCACGACGGCGTGGTGGTGGAAGCAGCGGGGATCTCGGCATGGCTTCGCCAAGCTCAGCGAGAGGGAGAGGTGTCACGGGAGGGAGAGGGAGGCACCAGGAGCTGTGGTGTGGCTGCCCCTCCCTCCCCCTTCCTATATATAGCCCCCCTGGGGGGGCGCCGGCCCTAGGAGATCTGATCTCCAAGGGGGGCGACAGCCAAGGGGTGGCTTCCCCGCCAAGCCAAGTGGGGCGCGCCCCCACCCCTAGGGTTTCCAACCCTAGGCGCAGGGAAGGCCCAAGGGGGGGGGGGGCGCACCAGCCCACCAGGGGCTGGTTCCCCTCCCACTTCAGCCCATGGGGCCCTCCGGGATAGGTGGCCCCACCCAGTGGACCCCCTGGACCCTTCCGGTGGTCCCGGTATAATACCGGTGACCCCCGAAACTTTCCCGGTGGCCGAAACTGGACTTCCTATATATAATTCTTCACCTCCGGACAACTCCGGAACTCCTCGTGACGTCCGGGATCTCATCCGGGACTCCGAACAACTTTTGGGTTACCGCATACTAAAATCTCTACAACCCTAGCGTCACCGAACCTTAAGTGTGTAGACCCTACGGGTTCGGGAGACATGCAAACATGACCGAGACGACTCTCTGGTCAATAACCAACAGCGGGATCTGGATACCCATGTTGGCTCCCACATGTTCCACGCATCTCATCGGATGAACCACAATGTCGAGGATTCAATCAATCACGTATACAATTCCCTTTGTCAATCGGTACGTTACTTGCCCGAGATTCGATCATCGTTATCCCAATACCTCGTTCAATCTCGTTACCGGCAAGTCACTTTACTCGTACCGTAATGCATGATCCCGTGACCAACCACTTGGTCACTTTGAGCTCATTATGATGATGCATTACCGAGTGGGCCCAGAGATACCTCTCCGTCCTACGGAGTGACAAATCCCAGTCTCGATCCGTGTCAACCCAACAGACACTTTCAGAGATACCTGTAGTGTACCTTTATAGTCACCCAGTTACGTTGTGACGTTTGGTACACCCAAAGCACTCCTACGGCATCCGGGAGTTACACGATCTCATGGTCTAAGGAAATGATACTTGACATTGGAAAAGCTCTAGCAAACGAAATACACGATCTTGTGCTATGCTTAGGATTGGGTCATGTCCATCACATCATTCTCCTAATGATGTGATCCCGTTATCAATGACATCCAATGTCCATACTCAGGAAACCATGACCATCTGTTGATCAACGAGCTAGTCAACTAGAGGCTCACTAGGAACTCCTCGTGACGTCCGGGATCTCATCTGGGACTCCGAACAACTTTCGGGTTACCACATACTAATATCTTTACAACCCTAGCGTCACCGAACCTTAAGTGTGTAGACCCTACGGGTTCGGGAGACATGCAGACATGACCGAGACGACTCTCCGGTCAATAACCAACAGCGGGATCTGGATACCCATGTTGGCTCCCAAATTTTCCACGATGATCTCATCGGATGAACCACGATGTCGAGGATTCAATCAATCCCGTATACAATTCCCTTTGTCAATCGGTACGTTACTTGCCCGAGATTCTATCGTCGGTATCCCAATACCTCATTCAATCTCGTTACCGGCAAGTCACTTTACTTGTACCGTAATGCATGATCCCGTGACCAACCACTTGGTCACTTTGAGCTCATTATGATGATGCATTACCGAGTGGGCCCAGAGATACCTCTCCGTCATACGGAGTGACAAATCCCAGTCTCGATCCGTGTCAACCCAACAGACACTTTTAGAGATACCTATAGTGTACCTTTATAGTCAGCCAGTTACGTTGTGACGTTTGGTACACCCAAAGCACTCCTACGGCATCCGGGAGTTACACGATCTCATGGTCTAAGGAAATGATACTTGACATTGGAAAAGCTCTAGCAAACGAACTACACGATCTTGTGCTATGCTTAGGATTGGGTCTTGTCCATCACATCATTCTCCTAATGATGTGATCCCGTTATCAATGACATCCAATGTCCATAGTCAGGAAACCATGACCATCTGTTGATCAACGAGCTAGTCAACTAGAGGCTCACTAGGGACATGTTGTGGTCTATGTATTCACACATGTATTACGATTTCCGGATAACACAATTATAGCATGAACAATAGACAATTATCATGAACAAGAAAATATAATAATAACCATTTTATTATTGCCTCTAGGGCATATTTCCAACAGTCTCCCACTTGCACTAGAGTCAATAATCTAGTTACATTGTGATGAATCGAACACCCATAGAGTTCTGGTGTTGATCATGTTTTGCTCTAGGGAGAGGTTTAGTCAACGGATCTGCTACATTCAGGTCCGTATGTACTTTACAAATATCTATGTCTCCATTTTGAACATTTTCACGAATGGAGTTGAAGTGACGCTTGATATGCCTGGTCTTCCTGTGAAACCTGGGCTCCTTAGCAAGGGCAATAGCTCCAGTGTTGTCACAGAAGAGAGTCATCAGGCCCGACGCATTGGGAATCACCCCTAGGTCGGTAATGAACTCCTTCATCCAGATTGCTTCTTGTGCTGCCTCTGAGGCCGCCATGTACTCCGCTTCACATGTAGATCCCGCCACGACGCTTTGCTTGCAACTGCACCAGCTTACTGCCCCACCATTCAAAATATACACGTATCCGGTTTGTGACTTAGAGTCATCCAGATCTGTGTCGAAGCTAGCATCGACGTAACCCTTTACGACGAGCTCTTCGTCACCTCCATAAACGAGAAACATATCCTTAGTCCTCTTCAGGTACTTCAGGATATTCTTGACCGCTGTCCAGTGTTCCATGCCGGGATTACTTTGGTACCTTCCTACCAAACTTACGGCAAGGTTTACATCAGGTCTGGTACACAGCATGGCATACATAATAGACCCTATGGCCGAGGCATAGGGGATGACACTCATCTTTTCTCTATCTTCTGCCGTGGTCGGGCATTGAGCCGTGCTCAATTGCACACCTTGCAATACACGCAAGAACCCCTTCTTGGACTGATCCATATTGAACTTCTTCAATATCTTGTCAAGGTATGTACTTTGTGAAAAACCAATGAGGCGTCTTGATCTATCTCTATAGATCTTGTTGCCTAATATATAAGCAGCTTCTCCAAGGTCCTTCATTGAAAAACACTTATTCAAATAGGCCTTTATACTTTCCAAGAATTCTATATCATTTCCCATCAACAGTATGTCATCCACATATAATATGAGAAATGCTACAGAGCTCCCACTCACTTTCTTGTAAACACAGGCTTCTCCATAAGTCTGTGTAAACCCAAATGCTTTGATCATCTCATCAAAGCGAATGTTCCAACTCCGAGATGCTTGCACCAGCCCATAGATGGAGCGCTGGAGCTTGCATACCTTGTTAGCATTCTTAGGATCGACAAAACCTTCTGGCTGCATCATATACAATTCTTCCTTAAGGGTTAAGGAATGCCGTTTTGACGTCCATTTGCCATATCTCATAATCATAGAATGCGGCAATTGCTAACATGATTCGGACGGACTTCACCTTCGCTACGGGTGAGAAAGTCTCATCGTAGTCAACCCCTTGAACTTGTCGATAACCCTTAGCGACAAGTCGAGCCTTATAGATGGTCACATTACCATCCGCGTCGGTCTTCTTCTTAAAGATCCATTTATTTTCTATGGCTCGCCGATCATCGGGCAAGTCAGTCAAAGTCCATACTTCTTTTTCATACATGGATCCTATCTCGGATTTCATGGCTTCTAGCCATTTGTCGGAATCCGGGCCCGCCATTGCTTCTTCATAGTTCGAAGGTTCACCGTTGTCTAACAACATGATTTCCAAGAAAGGGTTGCCGTACCACTCTGGCGCGGAACGTGGCCTTGTGGACCTACGAAGTTCAGTGGCAACTTGATCATGATCATCATCATTAACTTCCTCTCTAGTCGGTGCAGGCACCACAGAAACATTTTCTTGTGCTCTGCTACTTTCTGGTTCGAGAGGGGTCATCTCATCAAGTTCCACTTTCCTCCCACTTACTTCTTTCGAGAGAAACTCTTTCTCCAGAAAGGACCCGTTCTTGGCAACAAAGATCTTGCCTTCGGATCTGAGGTAGAAGGTATACCCAATGGTTTCCTTAGGGTATCCTATGAAGACGCATTTCTCCGACTTGGGTTCGAGCTTTTCAGGTTGAAGTTTCTTGACATAAGCATCGCATCCCCAAACTTTTAGAAACGACAGCTTAGGTTTCTTCCCAAACCATAATTGATACGGTGTCGTCTCAACGGATTTAGACGGTGCCCTATTTAAAGTGAATGCGGCAGTCTCTAAAGGATAGCCCCAGAATGATAGCGGTAGATCGGTAAGAGACATCATAGATCGTACCATATCCAATAGAGTGCGATTACGACGTTCGGACACACCATTACACTGAGGTGTTCCAGGCGGCATGAGTTGTGAAACAATTCCACATTTCCTTAAGTGTGTGCCAAATTCGTGACTCAAATATTCCCCTCCATGATCTGATCGTAAGAACTTTATCTTTCGGTCACGTTGATTCTCCACCTCATTCTGAAATTCCTTGAACTTTTCAAAGGTCTCAGACTTGTGTTTCATCAAGTAGACATACCCATATCTACTCAAGTCATCAGTGAGAGTGAGAACATAACGATAGCCACCGCGAGCCTCAACACTCATTGGACCGCACACATCAGTATGTATGATTTCCAATAAGTTGGTTGCTCGCTCCATTGTTCCGGAGAACGGAGTCTTGGTCATTTTGCCCATGAGGCATGGTTCGGATGTGTCAAATGATTCATAATCGAGAGACTCTAAAAGTCCATCAGCATGGAGCTTCTTCATGCGCTTGACACCAATGTGACCAAGGCGGCAGTGCCACAAGTATGTGGGACTATCGTTATCAAATTTACATCTTTTGGTATTCACACTATGAATATGTGTAACATCACGTTCGAGATTCATTAAGAATAAACCATTGACCAGCGGGGCATGACCATAAAACATATCTCTCATATAAATAGAACAACCATTATTCTCGGATTTAAATGAGTAGCCATCTCGCATTAAACGAGAACCTGATACAATGTTCATGCTCAAAGATGGCACTAAATAACAATTATTGAGGTTTAAAACTAATCCCGTAGGTAAATGTAGAGGTAGCGTGCCGACAGCGATCACATCGACCTTTGAACCATTCCCGACGCGCATCGTCACCTTGTCCTTCGCCAGTCTCCGCTTATTCCGCAGCTCCTGTTTTGAGTTACAAATATGAGCAACCGCACCGGTATCAAATACCCAGGAGCTACTACGAGTACTGGTAAGGTACACATCAATTACATGTATATCACATATACCTTTGGTGTTGCCGGCCTTCTTGTCCGCTAAGTATTTGGGGCAGTTCCGCTTCCAGTGACCACTTCCCTTGCAATAAAAGCACTCAGTCTCAGTCTTGGGTCCATTCTTTGGCTTCTTCCCGACAACTGGCTTACCGGGCGCGGCAACTCCCTTGCCGTCCTTCTTGAAGTTCTTCTTACCCTTGCCTTTCTTGAACTTAGTGGTTTTATTCACCGTCAACACTTGATGTTCCTTTTTGATCTCCACCTCCGCTGATTTCAGCATTGAATATACCTCAGGAATGGTCTTTTCCATCCCCTGCATATTGAAGTTCATCACAAAGCTCTTGTAGCTCAGTGGAAGCGACTGAAGGATTCTGTCAATGACCGCGTCATCTGGGAGATTAACTCCCAGCTGAGTCAAGCGGTTGTGTAACCCAGACATTTTGAGTATGTGCTCACTGACAGAACTATTTTCCTCCATCTTACAACTGAAGAACTTGTCGGAGACTTCATATCTCTCGACCCGGGCATGAGCTTGGAAAACCATTTTCAGCTCTTCGAACATCTCATATGCTCCGTGTTACTCAAAACGCTTTTGGAGCCCCGGTTCTAAGCTGTAAAGCATGCCGCACTGAACGAGGGAGTAATCATCAGCACGTGACTGCCAAGCGTTCATAATGTCTTGGTTCTCTGGGATTGGTGCATCACCTAGCGGTGCTTCTAGGACATAATCTTTCTTGGCAGCTATGAGGATGATCCTCAGGTTCCGGACCTAGTCCGTATAGTTGCTGCCATCATCTTTCAGCTTGGTTTTCTCTAGGAACGCGTTGAAGTTGAGGGCAACGTGGGCCATTTGATCTACAAGACATATTGTAAAGATTTTAGACTAAGTTCATGATAATTAAGTTCATCTAATCAAATTATTCAATGAACTCCCACTCAGATAGACATCCCTCTAGTCATCTAAGTGAAACATGATCCGAGTCAACTAGGCCGTGTCCGATCATCACGTGAGACGGACTAGTCAACATCGGTGAACATCTTCATGTTGATCGTATCTTCTATACGACTCATGCTCGACCTTTCGGTCTTCCGTGTTCCGAGGCCATGTCTGTACATGCTAGGCTCGTCAAGTCAACCTAAGTGTATTGCGTGTGTAAATCTGACTTACACCTCTTGTATTTGAACGTTAGAATCTATCACACCCGATCATCACGTGGTGCTTCGAAACAACGAACCTTCGCAATGGTGCACAGTTAGGGGGAACACTTTCTTGAAATTATTATAAGGGATCATCTTACTTACTACCGTCGTACTAAGAAAATAAGAAGCAAAACATGATAAACATCACATGTAATCAAATAGTGACATGATATGGCCAGTATCATATTGCTCCTTTGATCTCCATCTTTGGGGCGCCATGATCATCTTCGTCACCGGCATGACACCATGATCTCCATCATCATGATCTCCATCATCGTGTCTTCATGAAGTTGTCACGCCAACGATTACTTCTACTTCTATGGCTAATGTGTTTAGCAATAAAGTAAAGTAATTTACATGGCGTTATTCAATGACACGCAGGTCATACAGAAAATAAAGACAACTCCTATGGCTCCTGCCAGTTGTCATACTCATCGACATGCAAGTCGTGATTCCTATTACAAGAACATGATCAATCTCATACATCACATATATCATTCATCACATCTTCTGGACATATCACATCACAAGGCATATGCTGCAAAAACAAGTTAGACGTCCTCTAATTGTTGTTGCATGTTTTTTTACGTGGCTTCTATAGGTTTCTAGCAAGAACGTTTCTTACCTACGTAAAACCACAATGTGATATGCCAATTACTATTTAACCTTCATAAGGACCCTTTTCATCGAATCCGATCCGACTAAAGTGGGAGAGACAGACACCCGCTAGCCACCTTATGCAACTAGTGCATGTCAGTCGGTGGAACCTGTCTCACGTAAGCGTACGTGTAAGGTCGGTCCGGGCCGCTTCATCCCACGATGCCGCCGAATCAAGATAAGACTAGTAACGGCAAGTAAATTGACAATATTGACGCCCACAACTGCTTTGTGTTCTACTCGTGCATAGAAACTACGCATAAACCTGGCTCATGATGCCACTGTTGGGGATCGTTGCAGAAATTAAAATTTTCTACGCATCACCAAGAACAATCTATGGAGTCTTCTAGCAACGAGAGGGAAAAGAGTGCATCTACATACCCTTGTAGATCGTGAGCGGAAGCGTTCAAGTGAACGTGTTGATGGAGTCGTACTCGTCGTGATCCAAATCACCGATGACCGAGCGCCGAAGGGACGGCACCTCCGCGTTCAACACACGTACGGTTGGGGAAGACGTCTCCTCCTTCTTGATCCAGCAAGGGGGAGGGAGAGGTTGATGCAGATCCAGCAGCACGACGGCGTGGTGGTGGAAGCAGCGGGGATCTCAGCAGGGCTTCGCCAAGCTCAGCGAGAGGGAGAGGTGTCCCGGGAGGGAGAGGGAGGCACCAGGGGCTGTGGTGCGGCTGCCCTCCCTCCCCCTTCCTATATATAGTCCCCCTGGGGGGGCGCCGGCCCTAGGAGATCTGATCTCCAAGGGGGGCGGCGGCCAAGGGGTGGCTTCCCCCCCCCCAAGCCAAGTGGGGGGCGCCCCCACCCCTAGGGTTTCCAACCCTAGGCGCAGGGGAGGCTCAAGGGGGGGGGCGCACCAGCCCACCAGGGGCTGGTTCCCCTCCCACTTCAGCCCATGGGGCCCTACGGGATAGGTGGCCCCACCCAGTGGACCCCCTGGACCCTTCCCGTGGTCCCGGTACAATACCGGTGACCCCCGAAACTTTCCCGGTGGCCGAAACTGGACTTCCTATATATAATTCTTCATCTCCGGACCACTCCGGAACTCCTCATGACGTCCGGGACGGGGAGGGGGCGGCGATGGGCGGCGTTCCTCGGGGGGCGGTCGACCCGCGGCTGCAGCGGCCGTGGCGATTGGTCGGGGGCGGGGACGGCCGCGGCGGGACGGGGCGGGGATGGTCTAGTGCATCCGTTGCATGGCAATCCCTACTCCTCATGTTGACATCAATTGATGGGCATCTCCATAGCGCGTTGATTAGCCTCGTCAACGTGAGACTTTCTCCTTTTTTGTCTTCTCCACACAACCTCCATCATCATATTCTATTCCACCCATAGTGCTATATCCATGGCTCACGCTCATGTATTGCGTGAGAGTTGAAAAAGGCTGAAGCGCGTTAAAAAGTATGAACCAATTGCTTGGCTGAAAGCAGGGTTGTGCATGATGGAAGTATTTTGTGTGACAAAAATGAAACATAGCCTAACTATATGATTTTGTAGGGATGAACTTTCTTTAGCCATGTTATTTTGAGAAGACATGATTGCTTTGTTAGTATGCTTGAAGTATTATTACTTTTATGTTAATATGAACTTTTATTTTGAATCATTTTGGAGCTGAACATTCATGCCACAATAAAGAAAATTACATTGAAAAAATGCTAGGTAGCATTCCACATCAAAAATTCTGTTTTTATCATTTACCTACTCGAGGACGAGCAGGAATTAAGCTTGGGGATGCTTGATACGTCTCCAACGTATCTATAATTTTTGATTGCTCCATGCTATTATATTACCCGTTTTGGATGTTTATGGGCTTTACTTTACACTTTTATATCATTTTTGGGACTAACCTACTAACCGGAGGCCCAACCCGAATTGTTGTTTCTTTGCCTATTTCAGTGTTTCGAAGAAAAGGAATATCAAACGGAGTCCAAACGGAATGAAACCTTCGGGAGCGATCTTTTTGGAACAAACGCAATCTAGGAGACTTGGAGTGGATGTCAAGAAGCAGCCGAAGCGGCCACGAGGCAGGAGGGCGCACCCTAGGGGGGTGGGGGCGCCCCCCGGCCTCATGGCCCCCTCGTGGCTCCCCTGACCTACCTCCTTCGCCTATATATACTCCCGTACCCTGAAAACATCGAGGAGCACCACTAAAAACTATTTCCACCGCCGCAACCTTCTGTATCCACGAAATCCCATCTTGGAGCCTTCGCCGGCGCTTTGCCGGAGGGGGAATCGACCACGGAGGGCTTCTACATCAACACCATAGCCTCTCCGATGAGTTCGGAGTAGTTTACCACAGACCTTTGGGTCCATAGTTATTAGCTAGATGGCTTCTTCTCTCTCTTTGAATCTCAATACAAAGTTCTCCTCGATCTTCTTGGAGATCTATTCGATGTAACTCTTTTTGCGGTGTGTTTGTCGTGATTCGATAAATTGTGGGTTTATGATCAAGTTTATCTATGAGACATATTTGAATCTCCTATGAATTCTTTTATGTATGATTGGTTATCTTTGCAAGTCTCTTCAAATTATCAGTTTGGTTTGGCCTACTAGATTGATCTTTCTTGCAATGGGAGAAGTGCTTAGCTTTGGGTTCAATCTTGTGGTGTCCTTTCCCATTGACAGCAGGGGCAGCAAGGCACGTATTGTATTGTTGCCATCGAGGATAAAAAGATGGGGTTTATATCACATTGTTTGAGTTTATCCCTCTACATCATGTCATCTTGCTTAATGCATTACTCTGTTCTAATGAACTTAATACTCTAGATGCAGGCAGGAGTCGGTCGCTGTGTGGAGTAATAGTAGTAGAGGCAGAATCGTTTCGGTCTACTTGTTGCGGACGTGATGCCTATATACATGATCATGCCTAGATAATCTCATAACTATGCACTTTTCTGTGAATTGCTCGACAGTAATTTGTTCACCTACCGTAATACTTATGCTATCTTGAGAGAAGCCACTAGTGAAACCTATGGCCCCCGGGTCTATCTTTTATCATATAAGTTTCCGATCTACTTTTATTTTGCAATCTTTACTTTCTAATCTATATCATAAAAATACCAAAAATATTTATCTTATCTTATTATCTCTATCAGATCTCACTTTCGCAAGTTACCGTGAAGGGAATGACAACCCCTTTATCGCGTTGGTTGTGAGGTTCTTGTTTGTTTGTGTAGGTATGAGGGACTTTTGAGGAGTCTCCTACTGGATTGATACCTTGGTTCTCAAAAACTGAGGGAAATACTTATGCTACTTTGCTGCATCACCCTTTCCTCTTCAAGGGAAAACCAACGCAGTGCTCAAGAGGTAGCACATACCTACCTACACTACTAGGGAAAACCCTATACATAGAATCTTAGCAGCAGCGAGTTTTAAATTAAGGCGCTGCTGCAATGTAGCAGTAGCGCGCTCAGGAAGTACACGCTACTGAAATAAACGTAGCAGTAGCGCACCTCCTCTAAGCCGCGCTACTGCTATAATTCCCACGACCCCGCCACGAAGCTAGTTCTAGCAGCAGCGCGTTAAGTCGTAGCGTGCTACTGCTAGGTAGTTTAGCAGTAGCGCCTTTACCTTTAGAGCCCTACTGCTAAAACGAGCTATCTCCCACCCCACGCTCTCCTCTATCCGATCCACACTCACACTCACACTCACACTCACTGCATCTCCCCCTCAACCCCCACCCCCCGCGCGCCGGTCCTCCCCCGCCGGCGGCCGTCGCCCCCGCCAGCCGCCGTCGCCTACCCCTCTACCCTCTGCGCCGCCGTCAACTCCTCCTCCTCGTTGGAATCGATACTGCCCTCCTCCTCCGTCCTCCCTCGACTCGCCGCCGGCTGGCCCCTCCTCGCTCCGCCCTTCCTCCTCCGTCCTACTCTCTCCTCCCTCCTCCAGTCGCCCCTCCTTCTCCCTCCTCCCTCCTCCATCCACAACCCCTCCTCCCTGCTACATTATGATTTAGTAGGCTAGTTCATATGCAACATTTTGATTTAGTTCATATGATTTAGTTGATTTAGTAGGCTAGTTGATTTAGAACATTTTGATTTAGTTGATTTAGTAGGCTAGTTGATTTAGTTGATTTATAGAACATTTTGATTTAGTTGATTTAGTAGGCAAGTTGATTTAATAGAAATGTTGATTTAGTTGATTTATAGAACATTTTGATTTAGTTGATTTAGTAGGCAAGTTGATTTAATAGGCTAGTTGATTTAGTTGATTTACAGAACATTTTGATTTAACAATTATTTTTCTTTCCTGTGAAGTGGATCGTTAATCCTTGCTCATGTTGCTTTAGGAAAATGGCGCCACCACCACCACCACCACCATGTCGATTGTGCAAGTCAAGGTGCGCCAGCAGCCTTGCAACTGGCAAGCTGTTCGGCATCTACTTCCAGTCGAGTTTTCGTCATGCGGTGGTAAGAAATTATATGAAATGTAACAACTATTTTATTTTTAGTGTTGGCATTACTGCATTGTGTCATTTTGCTTTCTTTACACAGATCGTCCCATGCAATGTGAGGCTGAAATTCAACAAGCTGACACGAGACACTGTGACATTTGAGGCTCCTGGGGGGCCGTACACTATGGAGGTCGATAAAGGACGCAATATGTCGCGGATTGGAGGAGATGGATGGGCCTGTTTCCTCGCCCGCATGCGTCTTACTGGTGGTGAGTTGATCAGCTTCTCCTTCAGAGCAGAAAGACCCAAGCTGGCTGTCATTTATATCAACCTGGTGGAAGATGATGAAGATGATGAAGATAATGAGGACCCACTCGATGAAGATGATGAGAACCCACTTCATGAAGCCATCGTAGCTCAAAGAATGAGGCTGAGTGAGGAGGAGGTGTGCAACCTATGGGACATAATTCCGCCACGTGATGACTTTGTCGGGGTGCCATTCGTGACCCGCCTAACAAGTACCATGGTCGATCGGCATGAAATGGTATGTTATACGTACTGACTGTAGTAATTTGATGATATATATATATATATATATATATATATATATATATATATATATATATATATATATATGCTTCATTGTTATACTTACAAATGCTTTGCGGAATCTAGTCGATGATATGCTTTAGTGTAGAGTCTGATCACATGCTTATTAGTGTAGAATCCAAGGAACTATTAATAGTGTAGATAATCCATATATACTTATTAGTAGAATTCATGATTAGTTAGTAGAACTGCATAGAGTGGAATCTAGACTTAATAGAAATAAATTTGCAAGAGTATGTGCGAGGCTATTTATTAATTGATATGTTTTTCTTATTCAGAAATTGCCAAAGAACCTACGTGTGAGTTGTGGTATCGAGCCTGACTGCAAGGGGCTCCGTCACCACCTGTACTTACCGCATGGACACAGACGGTCGCACACACTTAAACTCGGTTGGGTGGAAGAGATTCCTCGTTGGCAAGAATCTTTGTGTTGGACAGGCCATCCTAATTACTATCAGGAACACCCACTGCCCAGGCTTGAGGATGTTGATCGTCGTCGATATCATCTAGAACTACATATGTGTGTGTGGCTATATCATCTAGAACTACATATGATGATCGTCGTCGATATCATCTAGAACTACATATGATGATTGTTGTCGATATCATCTAGAACTACATATGATGATCACCTTGTACTGCTTGAGGATGCATGTTCAGTATATATGAAATTGTTATCTAGTACTCCCTCGGTTCCAAATTACTCGTCGTGGTTTTAGTTAAAATTTGAACTAAAACAACGACGAGTAATTTGGAACCGAGGGAGTACTACCTAGTACCTATAATGCTTTATGAAATTGATATCTAGTAGTACCTAGTATCTAGAAATTGCAGTTTATTGAAGCTGGAACGGGGTAGGAAGCGGGGGGGGGGGGGGGGGGGATGATGGAAGATATAGCAGTAGCGCGGGGACAGGAAAGCGCTATAGCTAATTAATAGTAGCGCGCTAAGGAAACGCGCTGCTGATATAGTCCATAGTAGTAGCGCGGGTACAGACCGCGCTACTACTAACAGTTAGCTGTAGCGCCTTATTGGTAGCGCAGCTGCCCGCGCTACTGATAGCCTCAAAACCCGCGCTAATACTAGGGTTTTCCCTAGTAGTGCTATCATGGCATTTCCATAGCCATTCCGAGATATATTGCCATGCAGCTTCCATCATCATCATATACATGACTTGAGCATTCATTGTCATATTGCTTTGCATGATCGTAAGATAGCTAGCATGATGTTTTCATGGCTTGTCCGTTTTTTGATTTCATTGCTACGCTAGATCATTGCACATCCCGGTACACCGCCGGAGGCATTCATATAGACTCATATTTTTGTTCTAGTATCGAGTTGTAATATTGAGTTGTAAGTAAATAAAAGTGTGATGATCATCATTATTAGAGCATTGCCCTAGTGAGGAAAGGATGATGGAGACTATGATTCCCCCACAAGTCAGGATGAGACTCCGGACTTAAAAAAAGAGGACAAAGAATCCCAAATAAAAAAAAGGCCAAAGAAGCCCACCAAAAAAAACAAAAAAATGAGATAAAAAGAGAGAAGGGGCAATGTTACTATCCTTTTACCACACTTGTGCTTCAAAATAGCACCATGTTCTTCATATAGAGAGTCTCTTGAGTTATCACTTTCATATACTAGTGGAAATTTTCATTATAGAACTTGGCTTGTATATTCCGATGATGGGCTTCCTCAAATGCCCGAGGTCTTCATGAGCAAGCAAGTTTGATGCACACCCACTTAGTTTAAGTTTGAGATTTCATACACTTATAGCTCCAGTGCATCCGTTGCATGGCAATCCCTACTCCTCGCATTGACATCAATTGATGGGCATCTCCATAGCCCGTTGATTAGCCGCGTCGATGTGAGACTTTCTCCCTTTTCGTCTTCTCCACACAACCTCCACCATCATACTCTATTCCACCCGTAGTGCTATATCCATGGCTTGCGCTCATATATTGCGTGAGGGTTGAAAAAGCTGAATCACGTTAAAAAGTATGAACCAATTTCTCGGCTTGTCATCGGGGTTGTGCATGATAAATACTTTGTGTTAAGAAGACAAAGCATGACAAGATTATATGATTTTGTAGGGATACAGTTCTTTAGCATCGATATTTTGAAAGACATGATTGTTTGTTGGGAGGCCTGAGTATTGATGTCTTTATGTCAAATTATAGACTATTGCTTTGAATCACTTATGTCTTAATATTCATGCCATGATTAGATATATGATCAAGATTATGCTAGGTAGCATTCCACATAAAAATTTATCTTTTTTATCATTTACCTACTCGAGGACGAGTAGGAATTAAGCTTGGGGATGCTCATATGTCTCCGTCGTATCTATAATTTTTGATTGTTCCATGCCAATATTCTACAACTTTTACATACTTTTGGCAACTTTTTATACTATTTTTGGGACTAACATATTGATCTAGTGCCCAGTGCCAGTTCCTGTTTGTTGCATGTTTTTTGTTTCGCAGAAAATCCATATCAAACGGAGTCCAAACGGGATAAAAACTGACGGAGATTATTTTTGGAATATTTATGAATTTTGGGAAGTGGAATCAACGCGAGACGATGCCCGAGGGGCCCACGAGGGTGAGGGGCGCGCCCCAGGGGGTCAGGCGTGCCCTGGGCCCTCGTGGCCACTCCGTAAGGCGGTTGGTGCCCTTCTTTCGCCGCAAGAAAGCTAATATCCGGATAGAAATCGTGTTAAAATTTCAGCCCAATCGGAGTTACGGATCTCCGGAAATATAAGAAACTGTGAAACGTCAGAATCTGAAACACAGAAACAGAGAAAGACAGAGAGACAGATCCAATCCCGGAGGGGCTCTCGCCCCTCCGCCGCCATGGAGGCCATGGACCAGAGGGGAAACCCTTCTCCCATCTAGGGGGAATGTCAAGAAAGAAGAAGAAGGAGGGGGGCTCTCTCCCCCTCGCTTCCGGTGGCCATCATCGTCACCGCAATCTACACCAACACCTCCGTCATCTTCACCAACATCTTCATCACCTTCGCCCATCTATCTACAGCGGTCCACTCTCCCGCAACCCGCTGTACCCTCTACTTGAATATGGTGCTTTATGCTTCATATTATTATCCAATGATGTGTTGCCATCCTATGATGTCTGATTAGATTTTCGTTGTCCTATCGGTAATTGGTGAATTGCTATGATTGGTTTAATTTGCTTGTGGTTATGTTGCTGTCCTTTGGTACCCATCATATGAGCGCGCGCATGGATCACACCATAGGGTTAGTTGTATGTTGATAGGACTATGTATTGGAGGGCAAGAGTGACAAAAGCTTCAACCTAGCATATAAATTGATGCATACGGGATTGAAGGGGGACCAATATATCTTAATGCTATGGTTGGGTTTTACCTTAATGAACGTTAGTAGTTGCGGATGCTTGCTAATAGTTCCAATCATATGTGCATAGAATTCCAAGTCAGGGATGACATGCTAGCAGTGGCCTCTCCCACATAAAACTTGCTATCGGTCTAGTAAAGTAGTCAATTGCTTAGGGACAATTTTGCAACTCCTACCACCACTTTTCCACACTCTCTATACTAACTTTATTTCTTCTTTATCTAAACAGACCCTAGTTTATATTTACGTGCTCTTTATATTCTTGCAAACCTATCTCGTTACAACTACAAAGTACTTCTAGTTTCATACTTGCTTTAGGTAAAGCGCACGTCAAGCGTGCATAGAGTTGTATTGGTGGTCGATAGAACTTGAGGGAATATTTGTTCTACCTTTAGCTCCTCGTTGGGTTCGACACTCTTACTTATCGAAAGAGGCTACAATTGATCCCCTATACTTGTGGGTTATCAATTATCTATCACATTACATGATAGACCCTTAGTAAAAGGATCTGCCAGATTTTTAGACGTTTGGATATAATCCAATGCAATAACTCCGGAGTTTCTCATTTTTCTGACAGACTTTAACCTTCTCTGAACGTGTCTTGATGACTTCATGTTATCCTTTGAGCTGCTCACTTTCGTGATCATGGTTTGATTGTCGCAGTTCATAAGGGTACCCGGTACAGGTTTCTCAACAACCGGCAAGTCATTCAAGAGTCGACGAAGCCAATCTGCTTCGACGGTAGCTTTATCTAGTGCTGTGAGCTCTACTTCCATCGTTGACCTCGTTAAGATGGTCTGCTTTCAAGACTTCCAAGAAACAACACCACCACCATTAGTGAATACATATATGCTCGTGGCCTTTATCTCATCAGCATCTGAGATCCAGTTTGAGTCATTGTACCCTTCAAGCACCTTTGGGTGCCCAGTGTAGTGAATTCCGTAATTTGCAGTGCCTTTCAAATAACGCAAAACTCTCTCTAGAGCTTTCCAATGCACATCTCCTAGTTTTGAAACAAACCGACTCAGTTTGCTAACAACAAAAGAGATGTCAGGTCTTGTAGCATTGACTAAGTACTTAAGTGAGCCAATAATCTAAGAATATTTCAATTGATCTCTAGCAATTCTTCGATTCTTTCGAAGCAACACACTGGCATCATATGGTGTTGGAGAGGGCTTGCAGTAGCTATAGCCAAAGCGACTCAAGATCTTTTCCACATAGTGAGATTAAAGCAATGTAATCCCACCATCATCGTCTCTCAACAACTTGATGTTCAGAATGGCATCAGCCACTCCTAAATCCTTCATCTCAAAACAATGAGATAGGAAATCCTTGACCTCCTTAAGAACATTCAGATTTGTTCCAAAAATCAGTATGTCATCAACATACAAGCAAAGGATAACTCCCTCGCCCCCACCATGGCGATAGTACACACATTTATAAGCTTCATTTACAATGAAGCCTGCAGCTGTTAAAATACTTTCAAACCTCTCATGCCACTGCTTGGGTGCTTGCTTAAGTCCATACAAAGACTTCAGCAACTTGCACACTTTTCCTTCCTGGCATCTACTACGAACCCATCTGGTTGTTCCATATAAATTTCCTCATCCAGCTCTCCATTTAGGAAAGAAGTCTTAACATCCATTTGATGAACGAGAAGACCATGTGAGGCAGCTAGTGAAAGTAGAACTCGAATAATGGTCAGTCAAGCCACAGGTGAGTAAGTATCAAAGAAATCTTCACCTTCCTTTTGGGTATAACCTTTGGCCACGAGTCGTGCCTTGTATTTCTCAATAGTACCATCAGGCCTACCAATCGAGAGTCCCTCATGGCTGAGGAGGTCAAGAAGCTCTCAACGAGAATGTATGAATTGCATGAATGGTACATGAAAATTGCCAAGACTACCAATCGAGAGTCCCTCATGGTGAAAGTCATGGCAGAGCATTACTGCCATGAGAATGCTCTCTATGTTGAGTTTACAGAACTGCTCCAGTTATTCAATCAAGACGCACTCAACAAATCTATCATCAGTTGCTATTGTCTGTAAGTGATTTCTTTCTATAATTTAAGTCTCAAGCTAGCTTTAGTGCTCGTTGATCATTACCTGTAAGTATCCTCACTATATTATTTTCTGTGGTATTATGCAGAACGAAGATCTATGAAATGAAAAAAGCTGGACGCTATGGCATTGGGTTCATTGACCCAAATACCGTTAATCAAAAGACATGGTCACAGGAATTTTATCGAAAAGAAACAGAGAAAAGCTTGCTAGAGTTCTTGAAGCGCCTCAATACCAATCAAGATATACTACTTCCTTACAACTTCGGGTGAGTCACACTGTCTTGTAGTACAAATTCTGTTTTTGCTTACTAGCTAGATGTTAATTAATAAGTGTATAGGGTTTAGGGTAGTTGATGAGTGTTATGCACATACCCGCTTAATTTATACATGCAAACATGTGCGCATGTAGTTTCCACTGGATCTTGTTAATCATTCGAGTTGAAGATGGAACAATTGAAGTACTGGACTCGCTACTTAAACCAGTTGCTCATTACGAAATCTTGAAGGGGATAGTCAACACGTAATTTCAATCATTATCGAACTATATGTCGGCCTTTTTAGTTCGTCATTTCCTGATATCAACTAATTAATAACTCCTTTATTCATTTTCTTTGCCGGCGGGTAGGGCTTGGCAAAAGTTCATCAAAGAGGTTTCAGGTCAATGGAAACAAAAGCTGTATTGATATCGACCCAAGGTATAATTAATTAAGTAGTACTAGCTAGCTACCATCTCTTCAATTCTAGTTTTAATACCATTAGTTATCATGCTTGATTAATTATTATGTGATTGAATTCTATTCTCGTGAAGTGCATGAAGCAGTTGCGGGGGAATGGTTTATGTGCATACGATGTTTGCGAGAACATTCACATGACGTCGTCCGAAAGGAGCAGATCTGATAGACAGCTATGGGTACGTTTACCAGAACACTATTCATAATTTTTACATCATTATCGATATATAATATATATACACACAACTAATACATGCATATTGATCGCCTTCTTTAAAGTTCAAGGAGGTGCGGGAATAGCTCCTACCAACGGATCGCGTACAAACAATTCAAGAAGAAATAGCGGAATTTTTGCTTGACCAGGTCATGGATCCCAAACAAGAATTCCATTATCTGCTACAGCAGTAATGCTTCTATGTAGGTGAAATTGTAATATATATATATATATATATGTGTGTGTGTGTGTGTGTGTGTGTGTGTGTGTGTGTGTGTGTGTGTGTGAATGGTGGTGCGAAACATTCGATGATGGCCCCGGCGCAGGCTCGTGCCACGTGGTGGCCCTTTAGTGGCGGTTTGTTCTGAACCGGGACTAAGGGGGACTTTTAGTCCCCACCCTTCAGTGCCGGTTACAGAACCAGCATTAAAGAGTCTTACGAACCGGTGCTATAGCCCGGTTCTGCACTAGTGTGGTCTTTGACCCCAAATCGGGAAAGGAATCGTGCGAGACGCACGACAAGCGCCCAACCTGGTTACACGCCATCCACCCGGGCCGGGGCCAGACAGAAACTTTATCGCCACAGCCCGGGCCCGTGCACAAAAAAAAAATACCACACTGCATGCTCTGCGCGCTCGGGCCCTTTGTGTGTCAGATCGGCCCCCCGAGCGAGCCCATGAACCTGACGCTGGCAGTGTATTTGCGCCCCAACTATTTATCGCCTTAAGCAAAGCGAGAGGGGAACGCTCGCTGAAGGTTTCATCCATGAGCGTCGTAATGAGCCGGCCCGCTGGCGCGAGGGTATCACCCTGGTCTCCAGTAGGATTTTGACTGCCACTAGCCACTCCGCCTAAGGTTCATTTCGTGATTAGGTGTAGGGCGCATCCTATTTGAGGCTATTCTAGCCGTTTTTTCTTTATGTTTTCTATAGTTACCTTTATTTTTTCTTCTCCATTTTATTTTTCATTCTTAATTGCATTTAGTTTCTTTGTTTTTCTTTTCTTCTCCTTTTTTTGTTTTTTCTTCTTCTCCATGTATTTTTTTTATGTTTGCTTTCATTTTCATTCTACATTTTCGTATATGTCAAAAACATTTTTTAATAAGTCATCAAGATTTTTTGTATACACGTTCAACATTGTCCGAGCGATTATCAACATTTACTAAATACTTGTTCAACATTTCAATACTTATTCAACATTTTCCAAATACATGTTCAACATTTTTAAATAATTTTTCAATATTTTCAAATACTTGTTCAACATTTTCAAATACTTGTTCAACATTTTTAATACTTGTTCAAAAATTTCAAATACTTGTTCAACATTTTTCAAGTACTTGTTCAACATTTTTTATATACATGATCAACATTTTTTTAAATACTTGTTCAACATTTTGTGAATACTTGGTCAACATTTTTTTACATACTTGTTCAGTATTTTTAAATACTTGTCCAACATTTTTATATACGTGATCAATATTTTTTTCAAATACTTGTTCAGAATTTTCAAATACTTGTTCAATATTTTTCAAGTACTTGTTCAACATTTTTTATATACATGATCCACATTATTTTTGAAATATTTGTTCAACATTGTTTTATACACTTTTCCAGTATTTTTAAATATTTGTCCAACATTTTTATATACATGATCAATATTTTTTCAAATACTTTATCAACATTTTTTTCAAATAGTCGTTCAACATTTTTTAAATACTTACTCAACATTTTTCAAATACTTGTTCAATATTTTTAAATGTTTTTCATAGAGTTTTTTCTAATATATATATTTAGTACAAATAAAAATAAAAAAGAAAGAAAAAAGGAAAAAAGAAAAACAAATAAAACAGGAAACATGAGTTTCCGTCACTAGTGGGACGGCCCACTAACGGTTCTCTTCAGCGAGTCGGGCGACTCCTCTCGCGTAACGCGAGAAATAGGAGCTCCTGTGTATTTGCTGGCATTGAGCAATGTATGTCCACTTTACTCTTTACGACAAATTTGATTGCACGGATCACCTCGCGCAGCGTTACCGGTTGGATAACTGCGATCAGCTGCCGCTGCGTGTAGGACCTCCGCACTTGGGTATAACAACCTTTCTTGCTGTGCTGCTTCCGCTCGTCGACCCATGCCTGCTAACAAGGCGGATCCATTGACCCATGCTTGATAACAAGGCGGACTCATCGATCCATGCTTGATAACAAGGCGGGCGAACTGATGACGGGCAAGACACCATGGCGGAACAAGAACACTTCATATGCCATATGGAGTGTTTGGAAGGAGCGTAATCACCATAGTTCGAATGTGTGGTAGAAAAAACATATGGAGTGAGGTCTCCTCTTTTTGTTCAGTTGAATTAGGGTCTACCTATTTTTCTATTGCCACGTTTTGGCCAGCAAACAAGAAACATGAAGTGCTGAATGCCTTTTGTACATGTGTCTTGTGGAGCCTTTGGAAAATCAGAAATAAACATGTATTTGACAATGCTATCTGGTTTGACACTAAACAGGTTTGGTGGCTGGTCCGGAGGACCCTCAAGAGGTGGATGCTTCTGTACATCGAGGACTCGCTGGAGAAAATATGCAGAAGATCTCACACTGGATATCCTGCAGGTCTGGATGAAGGGTGACCTGATGGACACTGGAGGTGTCACGCTCAGGCCTCCTTTCTTTCCAAACTGGTTTTGGGGATACACAAAGGGTGACGTGATGGACCTGGCTTTGGGGACACCAGCAAAAACAACAATCCAGGCGACCTCAAGCCCGGCCTCACCCCTTGACTGGCCAACACAACCTCTCAATAAGATGAAGGGAGAGATCCTGGAGCAGATCAAGGAGGTTCGCCTGATGCTTGCTGCTGAAGACAAAAGGGTGCTGGCTGATGCGGGTGGTCCACAATGACCCTGTAGTGACTTCGCTTCTTTGTTTTCATCCTTTAAATCTCTATGGGTGATATGTGTCGTCAGTTTTCAAATTAGGGTGTAGGTTTTTTTTTATCTCTCGTACTTCCTGAATCTGCTCAATGCAAAGTGTTGGTTTCATTTTCATTAAATGGTACCGGGGGGTGGGGGGGGGGGGGGGGGGGCAGAAACTCCCCTGATGATCTAAAAAATAAATTGGTGACCGCTAGTAGAATGTAGACATTTTTAGCCTCGGTTCTATTGTACATACACTTTGTTTCTCTATCGGCTGTTCAGAAGAAAAAGAAAGGCGATTGTTTGCTACGCACAAATGAAACAATGACCTTGCATTCACCTATTTTACCACAACACTGTGACGCAAGTAGCCGAATAAGAAGAGAAAAAGGATGAGCATGCCAATGGCCCTTCATACCATTTCGTTCCGCGACTTCGAAGAAACACACCACTGTCAGTCATGTGCAGGCCCTTCTCTATTGACGACATCCACTTCACCAACATGACGACCTTTGCCTTGAAAAAAAAACGTAGGCCAAGTCTGAAATTTCAGCCGAGTCAAACTGCACACTGGAGTGTTGTTTGCCTTGGGTTGGCCATCAGTTCCGTTGCCAACGTTTGACATTCCTCAGATTCACCACTGTCAGCCATGTGCAGGCCCTTCTCTATTGACGACATCCACTTCACCAACATGACGACCTCACTGGTAGAAAAAGGGCCTATTGTCCCGGTTGGTAAGGGCCTTTTGTCCCGGTTTTCGAACCGGGACTAAAGGGTCGTTACTAATGCCCTAACTCTTTAGTCCTGGTTCTTACACGAACCGGGACAGATGGGCCTCGACGTGGCCGGCGCGGCGAGCCCAAGCAGGAGGGCCTTTGGTCCCGGTTGGTGGCACTAACCGGGACCAATAGCATCCACGTGGCCGGTGCGGCGAGCCCAGGCAGGAGGGCCTTTGGTCCCGGTTGGTGGCACTAACCGGGACCAATAGGCATCCACGCGTCAGCATTTCAGGGGCTGGGGTTTTTGTTTTTTTTTGGAAAGGGGGGAGGGGTTGGGGTTTTTGGGGGGTTTATTTAGGTGTTTCATATATTGTGTTAGCTAGCTAATTAATAGAGAGAAGTGTCCTCTCTTATCTCCGTGCTTGGTCGACGCTACGTACTATATACGTATGGAGAGGACTAGACACGCTAGCTAGTAAGCAAATGAAGGAAACAGAAGATCGTCATGAACATATGCATACAGAGAGAAGTGATATCGACCACCTCTCCTTCTCCGAGAGATTGGTCGAACAACAAGTTCTCGTATATCTATCTGACACTACCGGCTACATATATACAATAATTATCTCTTACAATATAATCTCCTAACTAAATTGTAAGAACACAGGGTCCACGTAGTATTCTCCGTTTGTAGCGATCACGTGGTCAAGGAAGAATGCTGCCAATTCCTCTTGAATTGCTCGCATACGATCTGGTGCTAGGAGTTCATCCCGCATCCGAAAGATCTAATTTGAAGAAGGGGGGTATATATATATCCCGCATCCCGCATCCCGCATACACACACACACATATATATATATATATATATGAATAAATGAAACTCGACACAAATGATGGTAATAAAATAAAATTGTGAATGTTATTGCTTACGCACTTCATATTGTTCGTCAGAGTAGCCCCGCTCACAGGTCGTGTGGCGGATGGACTCGCAAACGTAGTATCCACAGAAATCATTCCCTTGTTCCTGCCACAACCACTTTACAAAAAATAGAGGTCAATCAAACTGATAAGCAAGCATGCTAAATGGTATTGATGAAACTAGCGCTTGAATCACTAGGAGATGCGCGGAACATGCTACTATAGTACTTACTTTCGGGTGTCTAAATTGCAGCTTCTTCGGCAGTCCCGGAGCTTTTTTGGTGAATTTTATCCAAACCCTGCCAGACAAAGAAAACAATTACTTGATATCAGGAAATGAACAAAGTTGCTGATATGGTGGATAATGATCGATTTAACTTACTTCTCGAGCATTTGAGTCATGTCCGCATAGTCCTGGGGATCTTTTCGTCTTGAGTCTAAGACGGTTACTACTCCCTGCTCAAGCTTAATCTCTAGAAGAATATAGTGGAAGCTGCGCACGCATGCATAAGTCATCAATTACATTACCATAACTTGGACTAATAAGGGAAACCGAATATGCACAAGACAGTAACACTCACTTGAAGTTGTAAGGAAAGAGTATTATATCTTTGTTTTCATTTATTACCAACGATCGTAGCAAGTTGGCCTCCGTATCTTCGGCATGATATTTAACCTGAGTTGCATCTATGAGATTTGTGTTAATGAACCCAATATCACCGATTTGTCTTTTCTTCAATTCGGTGATCTTCAATCTGCATAATATAGTGAGGATAATTATAAATACATGCAATAAAAGAGCTGACCTATATAGAGAGACTTAATGACAGAAGTAGTACTACTTACAGACAGTAGCAAGTGATCGTTGATTTATTGAGGGCCTTTTGATTGAAAAACTGGAAGAACTCCTCAAATGGAACATTCAACAGTTCAATTCCAACGAGGTCATGCTCCGGTTTAACTCTCAGCGTCAAAGTATTCCTCCCCCCAGACTCTCTGCAGGTTTTCATGTACCAATCTTGTAATCTTCGCATCATCGTTGTTAGAGATCTTTCATCTTTGACGAGAGGCTTCCCGTAATGGTATTTGTGTTCGTCCACCTCCATGATTTCATAATGTACATCGTCGGGCAGGTAATCTCCAAGATTGCTATAACCGGGCACCATCCTCGGATCATTAGCGACGATGTCGCTAGACACCTTGAGCGGGGGGCACGATTGGTTCGCTTGTTCGCCGAGCTAGGCAATTTTTTTCCCATCTCGTCGTTCTTTTAACCTTTGATCACTGGCAGTACTTGTCGACCGCTCCGCTTCGGCAAATGTCTTTGCAAAAAGGCGCTCATAGTTGCCTCTCGGTGGAGACTTTGGTGGTTTTGTCAGGGTAGCCAGAGTGCGCTTCGCTTTCACCGGATCTACCTTCTCCTCCGGAGGTGGATGTTTCTTTGCTTTCACCCCTTCAAAGAAGTTCGTCACTTCAGCTCGCACGATCTTCGTGGTTTCCTCCTCGGTCCTCTCGTATGGTAACCTCTCTGGAGTCTTCAGAGAAGGACCGAATTTGTATTGCCTCCCGCCTCTGGCAGCTGTACTGCTAGACGCCAGCAGAGCAGACGGAGCGGCTACGGCTATCTTCTTTCCTTGCTTACGAGGCGGAGGAGAAGGACTATGACGCGCCGGAGCAGCCGGAGCGGCGACGGGTCTCTTCCGCCCTTGCTGACGAGGCGGAGAAGGAGGAGGCTAGCTGCTCTGGCACGCCGGTGCAGGCGGAGAAGGAGGCGGAGTGCCGCCACGCGCCGGAGAAGGAGGCTGAGTGCCCTGATCACTCGCCGGAGGAGGAGGCGGAGTGCCCTTACTCGCCGGAGGCGTCCAGTTCGGAAGGTTAATGAGCTCCTTCCACGATAGGCATGGAGTCTTCAGAGCAGAACCCAGCCGAGTCTCCCCTTCACCGGTAGGGTGGTCAAGCTAGAGGTCCTCAAATCCCTCCGTTATTTCATCCACCATCACCATAGCATATCCTTCTGGAATCGGCTGGCAGTGGTAGGTTGCGCCGGGTTCAGGAGGTAAAACAGAGCCAACAGCCGCCTTGACTTCGAAGTTCTGCCATTGCGCCATAAGGTGGCAATGTTGAGACTCCGTGATAGCATCCACGGGGTAGCTATCAGGAGCCGTCAAGACATGCTCCGGCTGAAGCAGCTCGGTGGAAGCCACGCTGCTTCTCCGCTGAGATGGCGGGGTAGCTTCGGGGGTAGTTTCGGCATGTCGATTGCCGTCTCGTTCCTCTAGCGCTTGAACCCTTTCGTGCAGCTTCTGAATTTGGTTCTACTCCATTTTTTTCCTCCTCTCCCGGCTTTTGTAACTGCCTGCGTCCGGAAAACCAGCCTTCCACGGAACGGAGCCTGGCGTGCCTCGTGTCCGTCCAGGGTGCTTAGGATTCCCGAGGGCCATTGTGAGCTCGTCGTTCTCTCTGTCTGGAACGAACGTCCCTTCCTGCGCTGCATCGATATATTGCTGAATCTTCTTGACTGGTATTCTCAAAATCTCGTCTGTCCAAACGCACCTCCCTGATACAGGGTCTAATTTTCCGCCAGCCCCAAAGAACCAAGTCCGGCAACGGTCTGGCCAGTTCATTGTCTGTGGTTCGATCCCTTTTTCAAGCAGATCATTCTCAGCCTTGGCCCACTTAGGCCGGGCTTTGAGGTAGCCACCTGACCCCGTGCGATGGTGAAGCTTCTTCTTTGCAGCATTCTTCTTGTTTGTCGCTGACATATTCTTACTCTTTTCTGATGTCTTATGGGCCACAAATGCGGGCCAGTGATCTCTGATCTTCTCATACCGGCCAATGAATTCTGGTGTCTCTTCTTTGTCGACAAACGTTTTCAGCTCATTCTTCCACCTCCTGAATAGGTCTGCCATCTTCTTAACAGCATGAGACTTGATTAATTGCTCTTTAACTGGCTTCTCCGGATCCTCCTCTGGCGATAGGGTGAAATTTGCCTTCAGCTCAGTCCAAAGGTCATCTTTCTGCATATCATTGACATAAGACACATCAGGGTCTTCCTTCTTAGGCTTATACCATTGGTGGATGCTGATCGGGATCTTGTCCCTAACAAGAACCCCGCACTGAGCAGCAAATGCTTCCTTTGTCCGGATGGGTTCAATTGGTTGGCCGTCGCGCGCGATTGCTGTGATCTCAAACCTTTCATCCGAGCGCAACTTTCTCTTTGGGCCTCGTCTCTTTACCGAAGTTGTGCTTGATCCGGAGGGCTAGAAAAAAGAAGAAAGACGAGAGTTAATTAATATGTGTACATACCAAAACAATGAATGCATCAATTAGCTAGTCAGCATAGGCTTAACTAATATATTTACCTGGCCGGACTCCGTTCGGTCACCGGAGCCGTCACCACGGGCTCCTTCTTGCACCAGCATTGGGTCACCGGAGCAATCATAATCATGTCTTTCCTCCTCCACTCTTCGATCACCGTAGCCTGCTTCTTCACCCTGTTCTTCCAGACCACTGTTTCTGCACAACACCTCCGGCTAAGATTATGTCCCCCAACACCTCTTCTGCTTGCTCGTCTCGTCTGTGCTCCATTGTTTCTGCAAATATTACAACATGGCAATTATTACACAAACATGACAGCAGGTGGATATATTAGTGCAAACGTAGACCTAGCTTATTCCGGGTTTGGGGTGGCCTCGGCAACGCTTCAAGGGTAGGGGCGCGGCGGGAGGGGGTAGGAGACCGACATCGTTTTTTTCTAGGGTTTGGGTGTCCTCGAGAGTTTTGGTCGAGCGAGAGGGCCCGGGGGTGCTCCCGTGGGATAAGTTATCACGGTCGAAGTTATCCGAGAGGGGGTTATATCGACAACGACGACATACATACATGGGAAAATAATGTTATCGGGGAGGGGGTAGGTCGCCCCCCCTCGTGTTGAAGTTATCGGGACACGGGGTATATTAATAGAGGAGAAAAAGAGGAGAAGAAGATATTAATAGAGGAGAAGATTGAAGAAAAAAAAGAAGAAAAAAAGAGGAGAAGAAGAAAGGAATAGAGGAGAAGAAGAGAAAATAGAATATTCTATTTTCTCTTCTTCTCTTCTATTCCTTTCTTCTTCTCCTCTTCTTTTTTTTCTTTTTTTCTTCTTATTTATTTCTCCTCTTCTTCCTCTCCTCTTCTTCTCCTTTCTTCCTCTTCTTATTTTTGTTTTTCCTCTCCTTCTTTTTCTTCTTCTTTCTTTCCTAGCTAAATATATAAAACTTTTCTAAAAATGTAACTTTTGCATATATAAATTTTTTCCATGGATCATAAATTCTCATATATATCCATCTATAGCACATACATATATAAATGGAAAAAATGCTATGAACAAAAATACATATATACTTGGTAAATATTCTATGAACATCGTTTCTCATATATATATATATATCAAAAAATACATATGTATGACAAAAAATACATATATATGACAAAAAAGACATATACATATACACACATACACACATTTATACACATATACATATAAATTGACAAAAAAATACCTATATATGACAAAAAAAATAAAAAATTTGCAGGGCAGGGGCGGCGGCGCAGGGAGGGGCGGCGCCGCGGCGGCGGCGCAGGGCAGGGGCGGCGCGCGGCGGCAGCGTAGGGCAGGGGGCGCGGCGGCAGTGCGCGGCGGCGACTGTGGCCCGTACAGGGAGGAGGAGGAGGGGATCGGGGCGGCGCTCACAGCGGGCTCGGATGCGGCGACGGCGTCGGTGCAGGGCGCGGCGACGGTGACGAGGAGGCAGGGCCGGCGACGAGGAGCAGGGCGTCGGCATCGGGGCGCGGCGACGGCGACGAGGAGGCATGGCCGGCGAGGAGGAGCAGGGCCTCGACGTCGGGGCGCATGGCGTGGTGTCGGGGCGCAGGGCGACGACGAGGAGGTGGGGGCGGCGATGGCGAGCACGGGCAGCCTGGCGGCGTCGATGAGCTCGGCGTCGTCGGGCGGCAACTGCGAGATGAGAAGTGAAAATTTTCACAAGTCTTGCTTATATACACTGAGCATTGGTCCCGGTTCGTGGCACCAACCGGGACCAATGCCACCTTTAGTCCCGGTTGGTGCCACCAACCGGGACCAAAGGCCTCTTTTCAGCAGCCCAAAGGGTGGGAAGCGGCGGCCTGTGGTCCCGGTTGGTGGCACCAACCGGGACTAAGGGGGGGGGGGCATTGGTACCGGTTCGTGGCACCAACCGGGACCAATGCCCCCCTTTAGTCCCAGTTAGTGCCACCAACCGGGACCAAAGGACATGTGCTGCCCGCGTCGCGGCCAAAGTTTAGTCCCACCTCGCTAGTTGAGAGAGCTTGAGAGTGGTTTATAAGCGCTGCTGCGCCCACCCTCTCGAGCTCCTCTCAATTGCAGGCTTTCGGGCCTAACCGTACACTGTGTGCCTATGGGCCTACTGGGCCACCTGCGGGCCTGAATCCTGGCCCATGGTTGGGTTTCTAGTCGTATTCAGGCCGTGGTGGCCCAGTAGATGGCACTTTTTTTCTTTGTTGCTTTATTTATTTTATTTTGTTTCTACTTACAACAAAATACTTACTGTTGCTATTTTTATTTATTTTATTAAATTTTATTTTTTTAATTCTGTTTGCTTTTAGGTCACAAAAATTATAAACTTTCTGTTAGTGCCATTAGTTTTCAAATTTGAATTATTTGAAATTTCTGTGATTCTTTTTCCTGCTATTTAATATTACTGTGTTTTATGATTCTATTCAAAAACAGATTTTTTTATTTTAGTTTCTAACAAAAAATCTTTATGATAATGCTTTTTGCTATTAAAATGTCTAACAGAAACATTCTTTATGAAAATTCTTTTTGCTTTTGATGTTTTGAACAGAAAATGATTTGATAATTTTGGTTGCATAAATTTTATATAATTTTAGTTTCAATAACACTAGAGGTTTATAAAAGTTTTTTTGTTGATTCCTTTTGCTATTGGAGTTTTATAAAAGATTTTTAGTACAAAATGCACCATCTCTTTCGAAGTATCAGGGTTTCGGACGGAAACTCATCAGTTACGAAGGGATTTCATTTTTTTGAATTTATTTGAACACCAGACTTTTTGTGTGTTCAAAATGCACCATTCAAAGCCACATCATCAATTTTCAACCCTTTCTGACTTTATTTGTTATTTTTCATGCATTTACTGATTTTTTGAGCTATATGACCCTTAAATTGAAAAGCACTACAAATGAACTCCGAAAAGGTTGAAAGTTGGCATGGTGTCATCATTTCACCCACATAGCATGTGCTAAAAAGTTGAGAGGGTTACAGCAAAAACTGGATGCACTTCGTGTACAAAATGCACCATCTCTTTCGAAGTATCAGGGTTTCGCACGGAAACTCATCAGTTACGAAGGGATTTCATTTTTTTGAATTTATTTGAACACCAGACTTTTTTGTGTGTTCAAAATGCACCATTCAAAGCCACATGATCAATTTTCAACCCTTTCTGACTTCATTTGTTATTTTTAATGCATTTACTGATTTTTTTGAGCTATATGGCCGTGAAGTTGAAAAGCACTTCAAATGAACTCTGAAAAGGTTGAAAGTTGGCATGATGTCATCATTTCACCCACATAGCATGTTCTAAAAAGTTGAGAGGGTTACAAGAAAAACTGGATGCACTTCATGTACAAAATGGACAATCTCTTTCGAAGTATCAGGGTTTCGGACGAAAACTCATCAGTTACGAAGGGATTTCATTTTTTTAAATTTATTTGAACACCAGACTTTTTGTGTGTTCAAAATGCACCATTCAAAGCCACATGATCAATTTTCAACCCTTTCTGACTTCATTTGTTATTTTTCATGCATTTACTGATTTTTTTGAGCTATATGGCCGTGAGGTTGAAAAGCACTTCAAATGAACTCTGAAAAGGTTGAAAGTTGGCATGATGTCATCATTTCACCCACATAGCATGTTCTAAAAAGTTGAGAGGGTTACAAGAAAAACTGGATGCACTTCATGTACAAAATGGACAATCTCTTTCGAAGTATCAGGGTTTCGGACGAAAAATCATCAGTTACGAAGGGATTTCATTTTTTTAAATTTATTTGAACACCAGACTTTTTGTGTGTTCAAAATGCACCATTCAAAGCCACATGATCAATTTTCAACCCTTTCTGACTTCATTTGTTATTTTTCATGCATTTACTGATTTTTTTGAGCTATATGGCCGTGAAGTTGAAAAGCAGTTCAGATGAACTCTGAAAAGGTTGAAAGTTGGCATGGTGTCATCATTTCACCCACATAGCATGTGGTAAAAATTAGAGAGGGTTACGGAAAAAACTGGATGCACTTCGTGTACAAAACGGACAATCTCTTTTGAACTATCAGGGTTACGGACGGAAACTCATCAGTTACAAAGGGATTTCATTTTTTTGAATTTATTTGAACACCAGACTTTTTGTGTGTTCAAAATGCACCATTCAAAGCCACATCATCAATTTGCAACCCTTTCTGACTTCATTTGTTATTTTTCATGCATTTACTGATTTTTTTGAGCTATAAGGCCGTGAAGTTGAAAAGCACTTCAGATGAACTCTTTAAAGGTTGAAAGTTGGCATGGTATCATCATTTCACCCACATAGAATGTGCTAAAAAGTTGAGAGGGTTACGGAAAAAACTGGATGCACTTCGTGTACAAAACGGACAATCTCTTTCGAACTATCAGGGTTTCGGACGAAAACTCATCTGTTACAAAGGCATTTCAAATGAACTACGAAAAGGTTGAAAGTGGGCATGGTATCATCATAATAGTTGTGTAGAGAAAGTCTTCACTTTTTCTTCGCTTGTGTCCTTTGCTTATTGTGCCGTAACCATGGATAATCTTTATCGTTTATTAGTGAAGGGGAACGCGACAGAAAAGAAAAATTTTCCGACCAACGCACCAGCCCAGGACCACTATGGAGACTGCATACATGGTTTGATCTTTTTCATTACCGACTCGTAGCGCAGCGGGAAGTAGAGTCGATGACGATCGGCGGTGCAGATCCCCGCAGCTAGGATTTACAACCTCCCAACCGCGAGGATGTATACCCTCATCTGCTCCTCAGACAGCCCTCCGGGAGGCGGTCAAACAGCCCCCCAGACGGTGTCGTGGACAGCCCTTCGGGAGGACCTTCAAAACTCGAACGGTCACTCGGACAGCCCTTCGGGAGGACCTTCGAAACTCGGACGGTCACACGGACAGCCCTTCGGGAGGCACACACGAACTAAGACCGAAACTACGATCTCTCTACAGAGTTGCACACATACGGTGTCATCTATCCGGCAGGGCTTCGCCGTCCAGAACTAGTTCCTGCCGGAACCCAGACAGCCTTACGGCTCTACGAAACTCTTTTCGTGGGAGGGAGAGAAGAAGCCAGATAATGCATGGCATGTGTATGAGAGCAAGGGATGAGTGTGGAGGGCTGCCCCTCCACCTCTATTTATAGGAAATCCCAAGGGGGTAGGGTAGTTTCACAAAAAACCCAAAATGCACATGAATGAAGTCCTTCCACAAGGACCTAGGAGTGAAACCAAGGAACAAGAGGGTCCCCAAGGGGGGATACCCCATGTGGCCGGCCACACCCCCATGAGGGGCCCAAAAAATGGCTCCTATCCATCCATGTCATCCCCAAGATCTTTTGGAGCAAAGCCCCAAAAGGTGGCTTTCCATAAAGTAACCATAAAGCTGATTTTCACTATTCACGACGACATTTTTCAGCGTCTGATCGAACTGAAAATATTTATGTGGGCTAAGAACATTTCCAGTACCCACTAAAATGATTTTCAACGCGTTCCGAAACAATTCCGGTTTTAGTGATTTTCATCTGGGAAACGCATCTGAAGTGGCTCCGGCAGCTCCGGAACATTTCCGGTTTTTATCTCAGAAAATTCCAAAAAGCTTCCAGAATGATTCTGGCATCCTCCAAGAATTATCAGGCATGTGCCGAAACCAATTTGACTTAATGGTGTATCCCGAAACAACTTTTCGGTATCATCGAAACTTATCCGATGACCTCTCTCTGCGGTACGATTCCGCTGTCCGAAACTTTTCGGTGTCCGAAACTTTTTCGGTGATTTTCTCTCAGACTCCCTGTCTAGTATTCAGCAGATAGATGACCCTTAAGCGTGTGACCCTATAGGTTCGGTGAAGTATAGACATGACCCGGAACCCCTTCCGATCAATGATCAACATCGGAGCCGTGGACACCCATATTGACCCCTATACCCACACGAATAAATATTCGAGTGAACCTCCAGTTGCCGTGTGCTATGCCTGTTGCTTCGCGATATGTTACAAATACCCGAGGTGAGACATGTTGGCATTCCCGTGGATCAACAACTTGTCCACTATGCTAGTTACCTCGTTACCGGTATTGTTCTCTTTTCTCGTTATCGTGTTCCGGCATCCCCGTGATCAAATCACAAAGTGTCTGGCCAGACGATGATGGATACCGTAACACCGAGAGGGCCCAGAGATATCTCTCCATCGTCGGAGGAGCAAATCCCAATCTTGAGCTATCAAGTTACTTGACACACTTTTCCATGAACCCGTAAGCCGCCGTAATAGCCACCCATTTACGGATGACGTTTAACAAACCCCAAAGTTCATGAAGCAAGCATGAAGAAACTCGATACTCTCATGGTCTAACTAATCATGCAAACGTTTACCATCTCTGTGTTATGTACCAATAAACTTGTGACGAATGAATCTCATAGCATAACATCAATCCGGGTCGATTCAACACAAATGTTCTCTTAACATTGTGCCCTCAAATTTGCTGGCATAGACATGCCCATGACCAGGAAAACAGAATCATCATGCAACACTTGAGCTAGTCTTAGAGGCCAGACTAGGAATACTTCTTACCGTTTATTATTCCACACGTGCATTTGAGTCTTCCTCCGAGCCTCGTGGATATTGCAGACTCGAGAATCATTGCAGTTATAGCATGGAACATAAACATAATTATGAACTCGGAGATAAATAATATCATTTATTATTGCCTCTATGGCATATCTCCTACAGACTCCCACTTGCACTAGAGTCAATAATCTAGCTTATGCTAATGCACTTCACACCTGTGGCACACCGGTGTAAATATGCTTCGCTTGTGGTATAGCCTGATGTCCAACGGATCTGACGACTTCAGTTCCGTGTGTATCTTTGCATGTCCTCGCGTTTTCACGTTTTCACAAAATTCATATTTTGTGTGGACTTGGCTTTGTATGTATGTGAATCACAGGTCGAACCTGGATTCCTCAGACTGAGTTATGGAGCAACTACCTGCAGTAGTGTCCCATTGTCAAAAGCCATCTTGGAACTATACTAAGTTCATGAATGAACTATATGATTCAACATCTTCTTTGTCGCTTCTAAAGCGTCAACATACTTAGCCCTTGTTATAGAATTCGCCACAGTAACTAGTTTGAACAAATTCCAACTAACTGTGCCACCACATTGTGTGTTACACAAAACCCTTAATTTAAATCGAAAATCGCATGGAGAAAAGATGAAGACTCTATCGATGTAACATTTTACAACGAACTCTTCATGATCTCTGCTTGCGAGAAAACCATGTCATCAGTACTTACTCTAGTACTCTGTGACATCTTTCACTGTTGTCCCATGATCAGTAATTTGATCACTTTGGTATCCATACTCGCAACACCTTGGGAGTATCGGACATATCTGGTTGTTTTACATACCATGGAATACATGATTAATCCAAACACAAAAGTGTGTGGAATCTGCATCATGTATTTTACTCATCGGTGTTTTGGGACACCGAGTCTTGCAAAAACTCTTTCCATGTGACTTTGGCAAGAATCACTCCTTGGCGTTTTAAATGCTAAAAGGTTTTAGCATCTTGTCAATATGTATTCATTGCTTAGCCCCATTAGGTAAATCTATCTCCATAGATCATCATTCCTAATATTGAGGCTATTTAGCCTAAGCACTTCATCGAAAAACTATTTTCAGATGAAGTCCTAATTTGTGTCAAGAAATTTATTTCCAATTACCAATGTGCCAAGCACATAAGGTTTTTAGAAATATTATTACGCTCCCACTTACTTTCTTGAATTACAAGCATCTTCGTTACACATTGATGAAGTCAAAACCCCTTTGACCATTTCATCAAAACACGAAGATTCCAACTCCATTTTGCTCTCTTCTGTCCATTGCTGGAACCCTGAAGTTTGCATACCTACTAGCATCCTCTGGATCGAAAAATTACTTTGGACTGTATCATAAACAAGTCCTAGCTTTCATTTCCATCAGATGGAAATCCTTTTATCATCCATGTTTCATATCTCATGATTGAAATATGTATTAATTGCTAGTTCAACCCGAACCGACTTTAAGCATCGCTACGATGAAAACAACCTCATCGTATTATTTCAACAAGTCGAGCTTTATGGATAAAACATTTTATCCGTATCAGTTTTAAGTTCCATAAATATTCGTTAGACTCTAAGTCTTCCGAAAGGTGTATCAAGGTTTTAATCTTGAATCACTTATATGGAAACTAACTCGGGTTGTATTGGCATTTAGCCAATTCCGGAGTCAGGGCCCATCAACGCTTCCTTGTGTATCGTAGGTATAATGTTGTCTAACAACAATATCTCGTTTGCGCACCTGAGAGGTTTGCACGAGCCTTGCCTACGTGGTTCAGCTGCAAGTTCAACCGAAGTTCATACATTTTATTGTAGAGACTTCTGTATCAGTCGCAGTAGGAAACTCTGGAATTTCTTCCAAGGTCTCTTTCCTTTGATCTGATGAAGATACTGTTTATCTCGTCGAGTTGCACTATTCTCCCACTCACCTTTAAAAGCACACCGTTTCGCGGCAAAACTATTTGCCTCGGTATAGTGAGGGAGGAATAGCCAACATTTTGGTATAACCTACAAAGTAGCACATGTCTGATTTGGAATAGGTTTGTAACCTTTTACACAAGCCCCATATTCCAAATGTTAAGAAAAGATATAACATGGTTGGGCGTACCATACCATGGCTTCATTTCAACAGACCCGATGTAGCTCTTTTCAGTGTAAAAGCCGCAGTCTCTAAAGCATCACTTTAAAAGGGATAATGGCAAATTTATTTATGTCATCTTTGACCTTACCATGTCATAAATGTTTTGATTACATCTCCACGGACTTTCCACTTGTAGTGGTGTTCCGGGAGGCGCAAGTTTATGAAACCCCTTTCACAACTCATCAGACATTCGCTAACATGTAACTCACATATTCCTTTGTGCAATCAAATTGCAGAAACATAATTTTCTTGTTACAATAACTTCTACTTCATTTTTGAGAACCTTTCGAATGATTTCAAAAGATCCAGACTTACGTCTCATCAAGTAAATATCCATATATCTACTTGAGTCATTTCTGAAGATAAATAAATCCACCACTAACAACACTTATCGGACTACACACATCAAATGTATGATCACTAATAAGTTTGTTGTTCGTTCCTTATGGCCTGTGAACGGTATTTTAATCACTTCACTTTTCGGAGGAAAGTTGCAAGTGTCAGATGATTCAAAATCAAAAAGACTTCAAAATCCATCATAATGGAATTTTCCATGCGGGTTTCTCCAATGTGACCAAATGTAGTGCCACACTTGTGTGGTATTCTTTTAGTCTTGCGACATTTAGCGTCAGTGTTATGGATGTATCATATTACCCTCAATATTCATAACATACGTCCCATCGATGATGGAAGTATGGCCCTTATGTTATTCATAATACTTAACAACAATTGTTGTTTTTATGAACAACTCTTTTGCAACAAACATTGTGCAATGGGCTAGAGTGTATGAAACTGTAAAATGAATTATGAAAGTAAACCCAGAGGTATTGTATTATTATCAATATTCATAACATACATCTCATTCATAATGAAAGTATGGCCCTTGTGTTATTCATAACATCGAACATAAAAAGTTCTCTTATGAACAACCTTCTTGCAAGATGCCTTATGCAATGGGATAGAGTTTGTAAAACTCTAAATGAATGATGAAAATAAATACAGACGGCAATACACCGATGGAAGGTATAGTAACATTTACTATGTTCCCTGTGTATACCTTAACCTCATTTCTAGCTAGTCTTTCAGGCCATAGTAGTTCTTACATCGAGTTGCAACAAAATGCAATCGAGCGGGCATTTTTGTGATGAACTCACAATACCCAAGAATTAGTGATTAACATGTTTAACCATAATTCGCAAGAACTATATCTTTGACCAGCCTTCTATACATCAAAAACTTGTATGACATTCATACATGAGCTGGATATTCCAGTCTTCTTTCCTTTTGTTTTTATACTTCTAGCAGTTTAACTTTTAGTATTTCTCCTACTCTCAGAAGAAGCACCCAACTTAAGAGTGGCATTAGCCCCGGACTTCCTAGGCGTGTAAATCATACTAACACCCTTTGGACACTTCCTTTCTCTTTAAGTTGTTGTTTTATTCACCTTTCATTATATGACAGGCGTTCTTCTGGATCCCTTTCCCAACAGTCAAATGCATAGTAAACACTATTACTAATACTTGCAAACAAACATTGCTTTGTTTGTATCTGAAAATAATTTTCAGTTCCATGAATATCATATAACTATCCCAACTTTCGAAGTTTGGGTTTCATGGAAGCAAACATATTCCACTTGACCGTAATAGAATTCTAGCTTTTGGATCAAAGGACGAGAGTCACATGATCCATAGCATTAGCGGGAGGATACGGAAAGCATGCGATAGGACAAAGTCCTTCTCGGCACTTTTGAGGACAATCCTCATATTACGGTACCAATCGTAAAGTTTTAACCAGATATTTAACAGCTATTCAATTTTAACAGGGAAGGTGGAAAAGCGAGCCATTATTCTACAACTATTTTGCATATAACACTTAGACAATGTTCATAATTAATTGCACTAAGAATTAAACATGTTAATTCAACAGTGCGCTCCCACTCAAATCAATATCTCTCAAAATTGATTGTGAGTGATACAAGACCCACATTTCAATTGTTCGCCATTGGTGTAACACCACTGATGACGAAAAATCTCAACCGGTAGGCCAACTTGCCAATCACATCTCTATGTGACTCTTGTTCATCTTTCGATGCGTGTGTTCCGAGCTCATGACGGTCATGCCTGAACGTCAAGACAACCAAGTGATCTCGCTGCGAGGTCTCAACTCACCCGCCTCACACTTCTCTAATCGTTCGTACCCGTGTGACACGGCGCACCCCGAAAAGATAGGTGCCGTGACGGTGCTACACTTGGGAGAACACTAACTACTTGGTATTTTAAGTGAGAGATCACCCTAATAAAAGCGACTACCGCGCAATCAAGAAGGGTGCATCATAAGGGATAAACATCTTAGGCAATTCATAATAGCATGATATCGTATAGCCCCTTCTGACGGAGAAGTCTTTCATTTCTTCGTCTTCGGCATTCGCGTCGGTGTTCACCTTCGCGAAGATTGCTACCACCTTGTCGATGCACCAGATAATATTGCTATCTCTATAGCTAACAAAATAATGCATTACAACAAGGTTGACACGCAGGTCATTAAAGTGCAATCATATGGCTCCAACCATCATGCCGAATCATGACACGCAGGTCATGTTAATCAAATTACATCATATAGTCATCTCATACATAATCGATTTAGTATGAGCACTGCTATACCACATCATATGCACATCCTGCAAAACCAAGTTAGACGCCTCTAATCGGTTAATGCAAAATTTATTTTACGTGGCTTCTAAGGTTTTGACTTAAACCACAGCGACCAACGTTTTATCATCAAGTATGATTATTCAAATTGCTAGATTAACATCTCGGGGAGTATGAAACACAGGATAATTAAATCTCGAGCCCCATACTAAACTTCGTCATACGCATGACCCCCGTGCAGATCATAACTGCAATGCCCTTTCATCTGCGAATTTCATCTTTCTTTTGACTACGACAGAACCCAAAGAACTGATAGCACTTCCATGATCAATCAGGATCACGGATTGCCAGAACTTTGTCAAATTCCACCATGCTGTCTCGAGATTGAGCAAACGCAAATTCTAGGGAAGCAACAAGAACCTCGGGTAACAGATTTCATCTGTCACCCGCATAAATAATTTTCAGCAATAGATCTCATCTACTACCTAATTATATTATGCAATACCCATACATCTCCATGTATTCTAGATCGAAAACCTGCATCTACGCATAACCTGGCTCTAATACCACTGAAGGGGAACGCGACAGAAAACAAAAAATTTCCAACCTACGCACCAGCCCAGGACCACTATGGAGACTGCATACATGGTTTGATCTTTTTCGTTACCGACTCGTAGCGCAGCGGGAAGTAGAGTCGATGACGATCGGCGGTGCAGATCCCCGCAGCTAGGATTTACAACCTCCCAACTGCGAGGATGTATACCCTCATCTGCTCCTCAGACAGCCCTCCGGGAGGCGGTCGAACAGCCCCCCAGACGGTGTCGCGGACAGCCCTTCGGGAGGACCTTCGAAACTCGAACGGTCACTCGGAAAGCCCTTCGGGAGGACCTTCGAAACTCGGACGGTCACACGGACAGCCCTTCAGGAGGCACTCACGAACTAAGACCGAAACTACGATCTCTCTACAGAGTTGCACACATACGGTGTCATCTATCCGGCAGGGCTTCGCCGTCCAGAACTAGTTCCTGCCGGAACCCAGACAGCCTTACGGCTCTACGAAACTCTTTTCGTGGGAGGGAGAGAAGAAGCCAGATAATGCATGGCATGTGTATGAGAGCAAGGGATGAGTGTGGAGGGCTGCCCCTCCACCTCTATTTATAGGAAATCCCAAGGGGGTAGGGTAGTTTCACAAAAAACCCAAAATGCACATGAATGAAGTCCTTCCACAAGGACCTAGGAGTGAAACCAAGGAACAAGAGGGTCCCCAAGGGGGGATACCCCATGTGGCCGGCCACACCCGCATGAGGGGCCCAAAAATGGCTCCTATCCATCCATGTCATCCCCAAGATCTTTTGGAGCAAAGCCCCAAAAGGTGGCTTTCCATAAAGTAACCATAAAGCTGATTTTCACTATTCATGACGACATTTTTCAGCGTCTGATCGAACTGAAAATATTTATGTGGGCTAAGAACATTTCCAGTACCCACTAAAATGATTTTCAACGCGTTCCAAAACAATTCCGGTTTTAGTGATTTTCATCTGCGAAACGCATCTGAAGTGGCTCCGGCAGCTCCGGAACATTTCCGGTTTTTATCTCAGAAAATTCCAAAAAGCTTCCAGAATGATTCTGGCATCCTCCAAGAATTATCAGGCATGTGCCGAAACCAATTTGACTTAATGGTGTATCCCGAAACAACTTTTCGGTATCATCGAAACTTATCCGATGACCTCTCTCTGCGGTACGATTCCGCTGTCCGAAACTTTTCGGTGTCCGAAACTTTTTCGGTGATTTTCTCTCAGACTCCCTGTCTAGTATTCAGCAGATAGATGACCCTTAAGCGTGTGACCCTATAGGTTCGGTGAAGTATAGACATGACCCGGAACCCCTTCCGATCAATGATCAACATCGGAGCCGTGGACACCCATATTGACCCCTATACCCACACGAATAAATATTCGAGTGAACCTCCAGTTGCCGTGTGCTATTCCCGTTGCTTCGCGATATGTTACAAATACCCGAGGTGAGACATGTTGGCATTCCCGTGGATCAACAACTTGTCCACTATGCTAGTTACCTCGTTACCGGTATTGTTCTCTTTTCTCGTTATCGTATTCCGGCATCCCCGTGATCAAATCACAAAGTGTCTGGCCAGACGATGATGGATACCGTAACACCGAGAGGGCCCAGAGATATCTCTCCATCGTCGGAGGAGCAAATCCCAATCTTGAGCTATCAAGTTACTTGACACACTTTTCCATGAACCCGTAAGCCGCCGTAATAGCCACCCATTTACGGATGACGTTTAACAAACCCCAAAGTTCATGAAGCAAGCATGAAGAAACTCGATACTCTCATGGTCTAAGGAATCATGCAAACGTTTACCATCTCTGTGTTATGTACCAATAAACTTGTGACGAATGAATCTCATAGCATAACATCAATCGGGGTCGATTCAACACAAATGTTCTCTTAACATTGTGCCCTCAAAGTTGCTGGCATAGACATGCCCATGACCAGGAAAACAGAATCATCATGCAACACTTGAGCTAGTCTTAGAGGCCAGACTAGGAATACTTCTTACCCTTTATTATTCCACACGTGCATTTGAGTCTTCCTCCGAGCCTCGTGGATATTGCAGACTCGAGAATCATTGCAGTTATAGCATGGAACATAAACATAATTATGAACTCGGAGATAAATAATATCATTTATTATTGCCTCTAGGGCATATCTCCTACAATTAGGATGCTTGGGTCAGCCTTGACTTTGAAGGGAGGAATTTCATGAAACTTTTCATAATCTTCAGACATGTCTGTCTTGCCCTCCACTCCCACGATGTCCCTTTTTCCTGAAAGAACTATGTGGCGCTTTGGCTCATTGTATGATGTATTCGCTTCCTTATCTTTTCTTTTTCTTGATCTGGTAGACATGTCCTTCACATAGATAACATGTGCCACATCATTGGCTAGGACGAACGGTTCGTCAGTGTACCCAAGTTTGTTCAAATCCACTGTTGTCATTCCGTACTGTGGGTCTACCTGTACCCCGCCTCCTGACAGATTGACCCATTTGCACTTAAACAAAGGGATCTTAAAATCATGTCCGTAGTCAAGTTCCCATATGTCCACTATGTAACCATAATATGTGTCCTTTCCCCTCTCGGTTGCTGCATCACAGCGGACACCGCTGTTTTGGTTGGTGCTCTTTTGATCTTGGGCGATCGTGTAAAATGTATTCCCATTTATCTCGTATCCTTTGTAAGTCAATACAGTCAAAGATGGTCCCCTGGACAACGAGTACAGCTCATCACAAACAGTGTTGTCACCTCTGAGACGTGTTTCCAACCAACTGTTGAAAGTCCTGATGTGTTCACATGTAATCCATTCGTCGCACCACTCCGGGTGTTTGGAGTGCAGACTGTTCTTCTGTTCATCGACATACGGGGTCACCAAGGTAGAGTTCTGTAGAACTGTGTAGTGTGCTTGAGACCAAGAATATCCGTCCCTGCATATTATTGAGTCCCCTCCAAGCGTGCCTTTTCCAGTCAGCCTCCCCTCATACCACGATTTAGGGAGACTTATCTTCTTCTGGCCAGGAATGAAGTCAACACAAAACCCAATGACATCCTCTGTTTGATGGGCCATGGAGATGCTTCCTTTTGGCCTAGCGCGGTTACGGACATATTTCTTTAGGACTCCCATGAACCTCTCAAAGGGGAACATATTGTGTAGAAATACGGGCCCCAGAATGACAGTCTCGTCGACTAGATGAACTAGGACGTGCGTCATGATATTGAAGAAGGATGGTGGGAACACCAGCTCGAAACTGACAAGACATTGCGCCACATCACTCCTTAGCCTTGGTATGATTTCTAGATCGATCACCTTCTGAGAGATTGCACTGAGGAATGCACATAGCTTCACAATGGCTAATCGGATGTTTTCCGGTAGAAGCCCCCTCAATGCAACCGGAAGCAGTTGCGTCATAATCACATGGCAGTCATGAGACTTTAGGTTCTGGAACTTTTTCTCTGGCATATTTATTATTCCCTTTATATTCGATGAGAAGCCAGTCGGGGCCTTCATACTGAGCATGCATTCAAAGAAGATTTCTTTCTCTTCTATCTTAAGAGCGTAGCTGGCAGGACCTTCATACTGCTTCAGAGGCATGTCGTCTTTTTCGTGCAAACGTTGTAGGTCCTCCCGTGCCTCAGGGGTATCTTTTGTCTTCCCATACACGCCCAAGAAGCCTAGCAGGTTCACGCAAAGGTTCTTCGTCACGTGCATCACGTCGATTGAAGAGCGGACCTGTAGCTCTTTCCAGTAGGGTAGGTCCCAAAATATAGATTTCTTCTTCCACATGGGTGCGTGTCCCTCAGCGTCATTCGGAACAGCTAGTCCGCCGGGACCCTTTCCAAAGATTACGTGTAAATCATTGACCATAGCAAGTACGTGATCACCGGTACGCATGGCGGGCTTCTTCCGGTGATCTGCCTCGCCTTTGAAATGCTTGCCTTTCTTTCGACATTGATGGTTGGCCGGAAGAAATCGACGATGGCCCAGGTACACATTCTTCCTGCATTTGTCCAGGTATATACTTTCAGTGTCATCTAAACAGTGCGTGCATGCGTGGTATCCCTTGTTTGTCTGTCCTGAAAGGTTACTGAGAGCGGGCCAATCGTTGATGGTTACAAACAGCAACGCGTGCAGGTTAAATTCCCCCTATTTGTGCTCATCCCACGTACGTACACCGTTTCCATTCCACAGCGGTAAATGTTCTTCAACTAATGGCCTTAGGTACACATCAATGTCGTTCCCGGTTTGCTTAGGGCCTTGGATGAGAACTGGCATCATAATGAACTTCCGCTTCATGCACATCCAAGGAGGAAGGTTATACATACATAGAGTCACGGGCCAGGTGCTGTGATTGCTGCTCTGCTCCCCGAAGGGATTAATGCCATCCGCGCTTAAACCAAACCATACGTTCCTTGGGTCACCTGCAAACTCAGCCCAGTACTTTCTCTCGATTTTTCTCCACTGCGACCCGTCAGCGGGTGCTCTCAACTTCCCGTCTTTCTTACGGTCCTCACTGTGCCATCGCATCAACTTGGCATGCTCTTCGTTTCTGAACATACGTTTCAACCGTGGTATTATAGGAGCATACCACATCACCTTCGCAGGAACCCTCTTCCTGGGGGGCTCGCCGTCAACATCACCAGGGTCATCTCGTCTGATCTTATACCGCAATGCACCGCATACCGGGCATGCGTTCAGATCCTTGTACGCACCGTGGTAGAGGATGCAGTCATTAGGGCATGCATGTATCTTCTGCACCTCCAATCCTAGAGGGCATACGACCTTCTTTGCTGCGTATGTACTATCGGGCAATTCGTTATCCTTTGGAAGCTTCTTCTTCAATATTTTCAATAGCTTCTCAAATCCTTTGTCAGGCACAGCATTCTCTGCCTTCCACTGCAGCAATTCCAGTACGGTACCGAGCTTTGTGTTGCCATCTTCGCAATTGGGGTACAACCCTTTTTTGTGATCCTCTAACATGCGATCGAACTTCAGCTTCTCCTTTTGACTTTCGCATTGCGTCCTTGCATCGACAATGACCCGGCGGAGATCATCATCATCTGGCACTGGTTCCTCTTGATCTTCAGCAGCTTCCCCCGTTGCAGCATCATTGGGCACATCGTCTGGTTCCTCTTGATCTTCAGCAGCTTCCCCCGTTCCAGCATCACCGTATTCAGGGGGCACATAGTTGTCATCGTCCTCTTCTTCTTCGCCGTCTTCCATCATAACCCCTATTTCTCCGTGCCTCGTCCAAACATTATAGTGTCGCATGAAACCCTTGTAAAGCAGGTGGGTGTGAAGGATTTTTCAGTCAGAGTAAGACTTCGTATTCCCACATGTAGGGCATGGACAACACATAAAACCATTCTGCTTGTTTGCCTCAGCCACTTCGAGAAAATCATGCACACCCTTAATGTACTCGGAGGTGTGTCTGTCACCGTACATCCATTGCTGGTTCATCTGCGTGCATTCCGCTAAACCTAGACAAATCTCGAGGAAAATGGAGCTTTGAGGTCGAGCTTCGAGAGGAGAAAGCTTAACTACTATGGCTCGGGCATTTCATCGAACACCTCATGTGCATAGGAGGTGAGCTAGAGCACCACAAAGCCCTCCCCTCGCTGGCCAGAGAAAAACAGAGCACTGGAGTGCTCTGCTCGCGGGCGAGGGGTATATATAGGCACCTCATTGGTCCCGGTTCGTGGCATGAACCGGGACTAAAGGGCAGTCTATGGTCCCGGTTCAAGCCACCAACCGGGACCAATGGTGGTGGGCCAGGAGCGAGGCCCATTGGTCCTGGTTCGTCCCACCAACCGGGACCAAAGGGGCCAGACGAACCGGGACCAATGCCCCCACGAGGCCCGGCAGGCCCCTGGCCTCACGAACCGGGACCAATGCTAACATTAGTCCCGGTTCGTGACTTAACCGGGACTAATGTGAATGTTGCCCTGTGACCAAAGCCCTGTTTTCTACTAGTGCCTTTGCCTTGAAAAAAAAGTAGGCCAAGTCTGAAATTTCAGCCGAGTCAAACTGCACACTGGAGTGTTGTTTGCCTTGGGTTGGCCATCAGTTCCGTTGCCAACGTTTGACATTCATCAGATTTTACTTGCTATAACAATTCTAATTATTAAGAAAAAACTCCAGCTAGCTTTACCCACCATTGTAGACTGATAAAAACTCTTAGTTTCATCGTCAAATTCGTAGGCAGGGAACAGCCACATGGGTGATTGCACTCACTAAAGCTAAATGTAGTATGAAACAAGAACAACATAGGCATAACCACTGCCAAGTGAAACTCTGTAGAATTATTTTATTTTTGATGCAAAGGGCAGGACCACTGTAGATTGTCATTTGTCACGTTGTAGGGGTAAAGCAATAACATCTGCGAGAACTCCACGCTATTGATATTGCAATCACGAGGTCACTTCGAATTAATAGTGCCAATCTGATTAAGACTCCGCCGAATCTGAACAGACGAGGCAAAGGTTCAGACAACAAAGATGATCTAAATCAAACAACTTGTAAACACTAGCTGTTCTTGCTGTTCAGAGCAGTGAATCAGGCTCTTATCTGCGAACGTACTAATTATGCAGACTTATTTAGAAACAAAAACACGAGATTAATTTATAGATGTGGAGATGACCAAAGCAAAACTATTGAATAACTATATCGAAATAAAAACAGACAAGAGTCGTGCTTCACTTCAATGTATTATGGAACAATCCAAAGGTAAACTGTATCGATATGATCTCCAAACTGAAATAACAACCTGACAATAATTGATGCGATCTACTAGTGTCGGTTTAGTTAATTCACCAGGCCTGGAAAATAGACGATGCATAAGCTACTCAGAGTTTGCACGATCATTTGTCTTACTTATCTGTTATGTTTAAACAACAGCTAGAACAGACAAGACAATGAATCACCGCTAAATCCATTTGATTAGTTTTCTATCAAGCACAAGAAAAATGGCCACTACTAGATCGTGTAAACAAGAATTACCAGTTGCACTGATGAACTATCAAGCATTAACCAAGAACTACGACAACTTTTAAGGGAAAGCAAAGTTTACCACTTCATATTGTCCGCGAAAACAACAGCGACGGTGAGAAGTTGGTTTATATGTGTGTCCCGAACAACAAGGGCTTGCGTTGTTTCACACAAACCCTCTGAAGCTGCAACGATTTGATGTCCATTGAGAAATATTCACAGAGTGTATTCACTTTAGATGCATCTCGCTGGGCTCCTGTCCTTGTCAAGAGCAAGTACCTCTCAGTTGAAGCATCGATATGATACTGGTAGCCAGAATCTAGTGAGATTGTCTTCTCCATCTGCCACTGGTTGGTACTCTCACCTTTGTTTCGCGCAATGGCATAGCTGAGATTAGACGCATTTTCACCACAAAAACCAAACACCCCAACCCTGCCTTCCCCTGCCTCCACAAAGGCTAGACCTTTTGGGCTCCAGTTTCCGGGTGGGAGGTGAGCAATGGAGAAGTCCATCCTCTTGATGTCAAGCACCAGCAACTTTTTCCTCCCGACCTTCATCCAGTCCCAATAGAAGCAGCCATAAGCATAATGGCGCCTAAGATAAAAAGGGACGATTTGTGACATGATGGCCTAGTTGCCCCTGGAACGGAATAAATCACTCCAACAATTGGATGCAGCAGCTCGCCATTGTCCGGTGCTTGAAGAGAAGACGAAGGCAGCCAGCCTAGTTTGGCAAGATGCCATCAAGATCAATTTGAATGATGTCTCTGCTGCCGCTGCCTCATCCTCACCGAGGGGAACGAGGAATGTCTCGCACCCAGGCCTGCGTGAGACAGAGTGCTCCACAGAAGCTGCTAGGTCCTCAGGTACCGGGGGAAGTAGGATGTACCGCCGGTGCAAGGGGTCGCACACCGCGAGCTCCCGGAAGACTGGGGGCTCCTCGCCCTTTTCAGGCTCGCTATGGAGAAGAACGCGGCCGTCACGGCTGTCCTGGACGATCCAGCGGCAGTGGGTGGGGAGGAAGGAGAAGGAGAAGTCTGCGGCGAGGGCGAGCTTGCGGGCGGCGGGCGCACACGGGTGAGGGCGGTACGTAGGGCTGGATAGAACCCGCCGCGGTCGAGAAAGCCGAGGAGTGGCGGTTGGTGGCGGCAGCGGAAGCAGCGGAGGAAGGAGCGGTCGCTGGCGAGCCGGCAGAAGGAGACGCAGGCCGCAGAGGTGCGGGCGAGGTCGGCCGAGTCGGGCAGCCGGAGGAAGATCTCTGCGAGGAGGTGGTCGGGATGTCCGTCAAAGGCGACGAAATTTTCTTGCTGGTCGCACCATTGGTGTGACGTTGGGAGGAGCGTAGGTTGTAGGAGGCAGCCGCGGAAACCCTTGACGAGATGGGAGCTGGGAGGGGATGAGAAGGAGCCGTCGGCTGCGTGCGGCTGGGAGAGCGACTCGTGTGCCGGCTGCCAAAATGGGCCTTAACCGGACGGTGACAACGAGCTCGGTTTTCAGGCGCGGCCTTCTTTACCAGTCTGAGCCTACCCAAAAACTGTTCAAACTTGAGCAGCATTCTTTATTTCTTTTGGGGAAAGATAACTGCTTCATCCGTTCCAAATTAATCAAAGCCATTGATTTTCCCTAAATCAATGTTGTTTAACTTTTACTTCCCCGCAAAAAAAAAAACTTTTACCTGGACATATAAACATCTAGAACACCAAATTAGCTTCATTCGGTTCTCTATAAAATAATTTTTCGTGTTGTACATTTTTTATGTGCTTGATCTTGGCACTTTTTTGAACAACTGAACTTGCCAGATGTAAGTGATGATAATGGAAGACCAGTTGTACATCAATAGCACAGTCGCTACCGTAGGTCCTCCGGTATTAGTAATTGGTTGAGATCAGGACCGTGACAAGATCATAGCAATGCTTCATGAGTTTGGATTTAAATCCCTTTCATGTCTGAATTTTATATTTTTGTGTTCAAATGTTAATGCAAGTATTAGCAGTTAGGATTGCTGCTATGTTTCCGATTCGTTGGCCCTGATGTGGAGTCGAAATTACACTTGCCCCCGAATCCCTAGGCAGACATTTACAAGTCCACGCATACTCCTCTTCATCTAGTTTTAGCTACTAGCTAGGTTTGTTGATTCCTGTGCGTGTTTGCGAGGGAATTGATCTGCGTGTCATAAACTACAGACAATGGAAAATGCCATGAACACTAGATTTAGTCGTTTGCTATGGTGGTACGTAATAACGTGGAATGATGGAACAACCGGATTTTTTTGCTTCATCGGTATGATTTGTAACACTGTCGAATGCTGACCATGAAATTGTCCAATTCCTATTGTCTGTAATAGTACTATGATGAAACTGAACTTCTTTGGTTCATGTCATTTGTAACATTGTCGAATGATGGATGCCAAGCTATTTGATTGCTATAAGATTGAGCCCATTCCTGTGATGAAGTGGTAATTGCTGTAGTCTGTGCTTTCCTTGGGTGTTAGTTAAATCCTTATAGTTTGTTGTTATTGTTCATTGTAATTTGGGACTGAAAACAATACTGATGTCAAGCATGCAGAGCAGCAGACAGTAAACCTATCTATAGTGACGTTGGCAGTATTTACTTAGTATGCTACTATACTACTACTTCCATTCCTAATTATAAGTTTTCTTTCATGGTATTTAGGAATGGAGGTAGTATATATGTCAGCCATGTTATCTGTTAATAATGCCTCTGCAAAAAAAAAAGGTTTTCTTTCATGGTTACTGTTTTCAAAATCGAAGACGGTGCATTGGCGTTAAGTCTATTACTCCACAGAAGTATATGCTTGATGTATCATGCATCAGAGATTCAGAGGATCCGCAGGTCCAATTCAGATGCATCCGCTAATCCCTACAGTATTTCAGGCCTACCTTAATCCCGACTTGTATTTATTCCGGTTAGCTGATTCTATTAGACATTAATTCCTACACCTTTGTTTTCTCAAGCGTGCATCCATCATCAGGTATTTTCACTTGGTCACAGTTCCTCATCTCCGGGCCGAAAATCACTGCTTTGACCTTGTGGAAGAAGTTTAGCACAATTTAACCCTATTTCAAAAGTTCTGCACGAGGGTCGGATCATGACAGACTTTTGAAATGGGGTCAAATCGTGCTAAACTTCTTCCACAAGGTTAAAACACTCATTTTGGTTGGTTACTTTGTCATGTCTAGTTAAGAAAAATAAGTTGGGACTTGCAGATATACAGCAGCAGCAAGATTTACCCACAGCTCCTGATTGACTTAAACTGTTAATTTCATTGTCAGATTCACTTATTAGGCTGAGCAGCCAGATCCATCTCCCACTAACATCACTGCAAATAGGGTTTACTCCACGCCTACAAGTAACATAAAAACAAGACATGATTACTGTCAGGTAGAATTCTGGAGATTGTCAGCAAGGTTATCACATCCGCAAGGAGCCAAGGACTCCAAGCTATCGAAACTGCGGTCGCTTTGAACTCGTAGAGCTGCTCTGGTGACCACTCCACAGAAGCTGGACAAACAAGACCAAAATACAACTCAGACATCACTGAAGATTTTGTGGCCAATTGGTGAATACTAAATCAATAGTTTATAATGAGCTTAAAGGAACAAAGTCTTAGAGCATCTCTAGTAGATCCCTTACATCGCGTCGAATTGCGAAATAACCGCCAGTCTACCGTTTTGCCCGAAAAAAGTGGCCCAAATAGATACTGTAACGGACCGTGGCCTTTAAAAAAATTTGCGGGGCGCGGCAAAGTCTCCCCCCAACCTTTAGAAACACGGGGCGGGAGACCAACCCGAGGGTGACCCCTATAGCTAGCGAGATTTGGCGGGAGGGACATTTCCCCACAGCAGTTCCCGCTCTCCCTTCCCTCCGCTGCAATAGATCTTCATTCGCCCGCTCCGGACCACGTCCTTCAGCTCGGTAGCGACGCCATGGATGCCTCCCAGCCGTCGCCCATCACCGTGGAAGTCATGGACGCGTCAAGCCCTCAAGCAGAACTCGTCGCCGACCGTGTCGCGCCCGTCGCCGTTCAAGCCTCCACCGCCCATCCCCGCAAGCGCCACCACCCCCCATCCCCGCAAGCGCCAGGGCAACTTCGTTGTACAGAGTGACGCTCCCGCAGCCGCCACCGGGAAGGCACACGCGCCCGTCGTCGTAGCCGCTGCGAATCCGGTCCAGGCCGTCCGCACTCCGCCGGTGAAGATGCACAATGTGGCGGGGGTGAAACGCAGGAAGGCGGCAAAAAAAGGTATTGTGAGCACCGCACCACCAGCTCCTCTGATCGTCACCGCAAGAGCCTCCTCGAGGACGCCCACCGACGACGCTGCTGTCGCCGCCCTCGAGGTGTTCGACGAAATGGGTGCAAGGTATGGAAGTTTGATTTTCTTCTAGGTGTTTTCACTTTTCACCATTGCGATTGTTCATGACTTGTGGAGAAAAATTATAGCGCCGATTTGCATGATCCGACTGCTGAGTTTGTGCACATGTTGGACAACAATGCCGTTGACATTGGTCAAGCCCCGATCGGTGATTACAGCTACAATGAGATGGATGGTGGTGTGACCAGTCATGGTGAGGAAGAAGATGAGATGGAGGAGATTAGGGAGGGGGTGTTCAACCAAGCGCAAGCAAAAGTGCCTGCGAGATAAAAAAAACTACACGCAATTGGAAGATCAAGTCATGATCAAGGCTTGGGAATCTTTTTTTCTTGCTGCGTGCACTGAAACTGACCAAACCGGCAACGGTATTAGCAAAGGATAGAGGACCAGTTCTCAAGATAGATGCCATGGTGCAATGAAATGAGTTGATGGTGGCCAAGACATTGGAGGCAAAGAAGGAGTTGGCCGACGAGAAGGCGTAAGAGAAGCAAGAAAAGAGGCAATTAATCAAGGAAGAGGGGTTGCACAAGGCCGTCATTGAGGAGAGAAGTCCCCTTGCCGAGGAGAACAAGGCCTTGTCCTAGCTTCTTCAAGAGGAGAACGAGACCATGAAGATGAACCGCAATGACATGTACGACATCTCCAAAGAATGACATGATATTGCAAGGAGGGAGATCTTAGAGAGAAGGAAGCAAGCGGCGACGGGTGGTGGCTTCGTGCCAGTGGTGCACAGTGATGATGATGATGGTCATGGGGTGGTGGCTTCGCTGGGGTGGTGGAGAGTGATGATGATGGTCATGGAGGTGGTGATAGCTTCGTGGAGTGGTTGAGAGTGATGACGATGATGGTCGTGGGGTGATGTGCTTTTGCATGAGGCTCATTTGGGTCATGGATGAAAACTATGTCTAATTTCCACGCAAACTATGTTTGATTGTTCAAATTTGTAGCCGTTCATTCGAATTGCGATCAAATTGTCTAATTGTTTTTTTCGGTTTGGGAGCTGGCGCGGGCTGCGGCCCAACAGACCCAGCAAGGCCGAACGGTAAAATAGAATATTCGCAAACACGTTTTCCATGGCCCTTACTCGCTTTAAAGGTCCGTGCGGTAAGGGGTCCGCTAGAGATGCTCTTAGGTACTTAGGTAGTAGCACATAATAGCATAATATTGATCTCAACCGAATTTAAAAGGTGTGACTGCAGGCAGACACTCACTTCAGTATGGGCATCATTGCAAGTAGGGATGCATGCACTAGTAGAAAAAGGGCCTAACGTGAAGCACATTAGTCCTGGTTTGTAACTGGACCGGCAGTAATGTGACCATTAGTGCCGGTTCCAACGGCTAGGCGGACGACGCTCATTAGTACCGGTTCGTGGCTAACCTGTAGTATCGGTTCGTGCCACGAATCAGTACTAAAGAGGTGGTGGCAGGCTGGTGTGAGGCTGCGGCCCCACCATCACCTCTAGTACCGGTTCATGCCATGAACCGGGACTACAACTTCATCTTTAGTCCCGGTTCGTCAAACAAACCGGTACTAAAGGTCTTCCTATATAAACGCCTTCGTCCAGCCCGAGCACGCTGTTCTCCCCCTTTCCTCTCCTCTTTTTCTTCCTCTTCCTCTCGAGCTCATACACTACTAGAAACAGCTTCTTTGCCGTCCGCCATGGCAGACGACAAAGGCATAGATCCCGGACGGCAAACATCTTTGCCGTCTGCCAGCAGACGGCAAACTATCTGTCTGAACAGGTGCCAGCAAAGGCCTTCTTTGCCATCCGCTGTTGAGAAACTGACGGCAAACGATTGTGCCATACGCCGTCTGAGGCAAGCAGACGGCACAGACTACGGACGACAGTGGGGTGGCGTCAGAGCCGTTAGGGCGTTAACGACGCTCTTTGCCGTCCGCCAGCAGACGGCAACGATTCAAATGTCTTTGCCGTCCGCCAGCGGACGGCAAAGAGCTTAGTTAGGCTAGCACTGGGAAGCTGCCACGTGGCCAGCTATGCCGTCCGCCAGCGGACGGCAAAGATCCAAAGCTCTTTGCCGTTCGCCAGCAGACGACATGGCTAACCAAATAGGCAGCCAGTGTTGCCAGTGTCTACAGGAAGCTGCAACGTGTACTCTTTGCCGTCTGCTAGCAGACGACAAAGAGGCTATATATTCCCTGTTTGCATTTATATCCATTTAATTTCACTAGAATTCACACACAAATATACATATATTTTTTCACTGGCACAACAGACATATGATATATGCAACACATATATAGCTCCATCCATGACACCATATATACATACATAAGAAACATAGTATCATCCATACATCTTACACTACTATCACAATATTCATCCAACACATTGTTCCATGCATCCATATAACAAGTTCCACATTATTCTTTGATAGAAACAAAAAGAAAAACAGAGAAACAAGCACTCCATCCATGCAAGCTTCCATATAGTGAATTAAATCTGCAAAATGGGAAGCAAGAAAGTTAGAAGAAGAAGAGGAAGAAAACTAGAAGAAGAAGAAGAAGAAGAAGAAGAAGGAGAAGAAGAAGGAGAAGAAGACTAGAAGAAGGAGAAGAAGACTAGAAGAAGAAGAAGAAGTAGAACTTCTTCTTCTTCTTCTTTTCTTCCTATTCCTTCTTTTCTTCATCTTCCTTGATTTTCTTCATCTTATTATGTCATTTGTGGACGAAATAGGCTAAATTATGTCATAAATGGACTAAATAGGCTAAATAAGAAAAAAATGCCATTTTTGAGCTAACGTAGCAAATTATGCGATTTTTGACCTAACTAAGCTTATTGTTTCATTTTAGAGGACAACAAGCTAAGTATATGACATTTATGAGGTTAGCAAGGTTATGATGTCATTTACGAATAAAAACACGTAAGAGGAAAAGAAGAAGAAGAAGAAGAAGAGGAAGTTCTTCTTCTTCTTCTTCTTCTTCTTCTTCCTTTCTTCATCTTCTTCTTCTTCTTCTTTCTTCCTATTCCTTCTTTCTTCATCTTCCTTGATTTTCTACATCTTATTAAGTCATTTGTGGAGTAAATAGGCTAAATTATGTCATAAATGGACTAAACAGGCTAAATAAGAAGAAAAATGCCATTTTTGAGCTAAGTAGCAAATTATGCCATTTTTGACATAACTAAGCTTATTGTGTCATTTTAGAGGACAACTAGCTAAGTATATGACATTTATGAGGTTAGCAAGGTTATGATGCTTCTTCTTCTTCTTTTCTTCCTATTCCTTCTTTCCTTCCTCTTCCTTGATTTTCTTCATCTTATTATGTTATTTGTGGACTAAATAGGCTAAATTATGTCATAAATGGACTAAATAGGCTAAATAATAAGCAAAATGCCATTTTCTAGCTAACATAGCAAATTCTGCCATTTTTGACCTAACTAAGCTTATTGTGTCATTTTAGAGGACAACAAGCTAAGTATATGACATTTATGAGGTTAGCAAGGTTATGATGACATTTACGAATAAAAACAAGTAAGAGGAGGAAAAGAAGAAGAAGAAGAAGAAGAAGCAGAAGAAGAAAAGAAGAAGAAGAAGTTCTTCTTCGTCTTCTTTTCTTTCTGTTCCTTCTTTCCTTCCTCTTCCTTGATTTTCTTCATCTTATTATGTCATTTGTGGACTAAATAAGCTAAATTATGTCCGAAATGGACTAAACAGGCTAAATAAGAAGAAAAATACCGTTATCACGGAGGTGTAGGAATGGTCGGGGCTGCGCCATTGTTGGCAGATGGAGGTGCAGGACCGGTCGGGGTTCCGGCATTGGCAGACGCGGAAGGATTGGTCGATGCTTATCGGGAGCCATGCTGAACCAAAGATCATTTCCAATAATGTCTCAATAGCATGATGCAAACTGAAATGTGAATAGTAGTAACTAAGGACCATTCAAATCAAACTCCCAATAGTCCATCTTATCGACACACCATCTCGGGGGGGCACCTAAGTGAGTCAAGAGAAATTTCAGCGCTACGAATCAAATCAAGAAAACTAAGTTCAAAATTTCAGCGCCTTAAGAATAGGTATAATTACCGACAAGTACTTCTCCCTACTCACAAACTTGCTGCGACACTTCCTGTTGGCCCTCCTAATATCCTGCGAGGTGTAGTAGTCTCGAACGGCCTACACCCGAGCCTCGTGATGTAAGTTCTGAAGTAGGCGCTTGCACTCGGCTTCGACAACCATAGCCGCGGCCTCCTATTCTCCCTCTGAAACCCTGTAGAAGGTCTGCAATCAAAGAAGACAACAATGATTAGTATAATCACTAGGTAGGTAGTGTTCATTTTTAATTCTCTAAAGGAGAAATTACCCAAAATCGACGGAACACAATGTCGGCCACCGTCTCGCACGCGACACCGACCTCTCCCGACCTCCCCCGACCTCTCCCGACCTCTCCCAGCCGAAGTAGAAGCGCTCGCCGCAGTTGTCTGCATACTATCTAGCAGCGCTCTCCGGAGGGGCTGGGGTGCAATAATGGAACCACCGCTGATAGTAGCGCTCGCAGGAGGCTCGGGGCTCTCTGGACCCTTGCCCACCATCCTGTGAACACCTGCAATGACAAAAAGTAAACGATCGGGGTGTATATAATTTAAGTGTATCATCATCATGAACATAATAATATGTATATAATTTAAGTGTATCATCATCATGAACATAATAAAAATACACCCGAACAACACAAATATATATGATGTTTTTGTATCATCATCATGTCTGGGGTCGATCAGGATGTCAGGGTGTCGGGTTGTCGGGGTCG